>NW_027211125.1:0-5000 GCF_029030835.1 Brachyistius frenatus
ACACCACAACACATCAACACTACGACACAACACTACACCACTAAACCACAACAACAAAACAACACAACACTACAACACTACAACACAACAACACTACAACGCTACAACACAACAATAATTCAACACAAGAACACTACAACACAACAACACTACAACACTACAACACTACAACACAACAACTCTACAACACAACAACACTACAAGAATACAACACAACAGCACAACAACACTACAACTCTACAACACAACAACACTACAAGAATACAACACAACAGCACAACAACACTACAACACTACAACACAACAACACTATAACACTACAAAGCTACAACACAACAATGCTACAATTCTACAAAGCTACAACATAACAACACTACAACACTAATCCACAACAACACAACAACAATAGAACACAACAACACTGCAATAATACAACACAACATCACTACAACACTACGACAAAACAACACTACAAAGCTACAACACAACAACGGTTCAAAGCTACAATACAACAACACTACAAGACTACAACACAACAACACTGCAACATTACAACACAACAACACTACACCACTACAACAGTACAACACTAAACCACTACAACACTAAACCACAACAACACGACAACAAAACAACACTACTACACAACAACATTACAACACTACCACACTGCTGAGGTACAGGTGGAGGAGAAGCAGCAGGTTTGGCTGTAGACCAAGTGACTCTACCTGTTTGGCTGTAGACCAGGTGACTCTACCTGTTTGGCTGTAGACCAGGTGACTCTACCTGTTTGGCTGTAGACCAGGTGACTCTACCTGTTTGGCTGTAGACCAGGTGACTCTACCTGTTTGGCTGTAGACCAGGTGACGCTACCTGTGTGGCTGTAGACCAGGTGACTCTACCTGTTTGGCTGTAGACCAGGTGACTCTACCTTTTTGGCTGTAGACCAGGTGACTCTACCTATGTGGCTGTAGACCAGGTGACTCTACCTGTGTCGCTGTAGACCAGGTGACTCTACCTGTGTGGCTGTAGACCAGGTGACTCTACCTGTGTGTCTGTAGACCAGGTGACTCTACCTTTTTGGCTGTAGACCAGGTGACTCTACCTGTTTGGCTGTAGACCAGGTGACTCTACCTATGTGTCTGTAGACCAGGTGACTCTACCTGTGTGGCTGTAGACCAGTTGACTCTACCTGTGTCGCTGTAGACCAGGTGACTCTACCTGTTTGGCTGTAGACCAGGTGACTCTACCTGTTTGGCTGTAGACCAGGTGACTCTACATGTTTGGCTTTAGACCAGGTGACTCTACCTTTTTGGCTGTAGACCAGGTGACTCTACCTGTGTGGCTGTAGACCAGGTGACTCTACCTGTTTGGCTGTAGACCAGGTGACTCTACCTGTGTGGCTGTAGACCAGGTGACTCTACCTGTGTCACTGTAGACCAGGTGACTCTACCTGTGTGGCTGTAGATCACGTCCGTGATGGCCAGCATGCTCCAGTCCTTCCTCAGCGTGTCCAGCAGGCGGCCCACGTCCGTCCAGGTGCAGCGCCGTCCCTCAGGTGAGCAGCCAGGGTTCAGCTGCAGCTGGTCGGCGACGGCGCGGCAGCCTGACACGCCGAGCCTCTGCAGCGGGCTGAAGTGGATCATGTTGTAGCCTGTTGAAGAGAGTTCATCCTCAGAGAAGCGTCCATGTTCTCTGTGTTTGTAACGACTGCTGACAGACTGTAGTTCATCTGATAAAACCGAGTGTGTTCAAGTCCATCCGACACAGCACACCATAAACCAACGTGTTCATCCAATATTCATTATGTTTAACTCCTGAGCAGAAACTCCACCTGCTGCTCTGTTGGACAAACCAGCCCGTCTCAAAGCATGAAATAGACACGCCGCTCCACGTGACATTTAGATGTGTGTAAGTTTCACGTTTACAAAACGTGTAACTTGCACGCAAAGGCAGCATAAAGCCTGTCTATCTCACGTTTTCCTGTAGTGAAGTGGTGTGTCTATTTCACGCTTTGCCGTCATACTGGGTTGGACAACAATAAACAATAAGTCCTCATATGCTTGTCACTGAGACCAGCTGCTGCTGAAGACACACTGTGCCCTCAGTGTGTCCCTTCAGTGTCCCCTCAGTATGTCCTCAGTGTGTCCCCAGTCTGTCCTCAGAGTATCCTCAGCGTCCTCTCAGTGTGTCCTCAGTGTTTCCCCAGTATGTCCTCAGTGTGTCCCAAGTGTATCCCCAGTGTGTCCCTAGTGGGTCCCCTCACAGTGTCCTCAGTGTGTCCCCAGTATGTCCTCAGTGTGTCCCAAGTGTATCCCCAGTATGTCCTCTGTGGGTCCCCTCAATGTGTCCCCAGTGTGTCCCCAGTGTGTCCCCAGTGTTTCCTCAGTGTGTTCCCAGTGTGTCCTTAGTGTGTCCCCTCAGTGTCCCCAGTTTGTTCCCTCAGTGTGTCCCCAGTGTGTGCCCTCAGAGTGTCTTCAGTGTGTACTCAGTGTCCTCATTGTGTCCTCAGAGTGCCCCCAGAGTGTCCCCAGTGTGTCCCCAGTGTGTTCCCTCAGTGTGTCCTCAGTGTGTCTCCAGTGTGTCCCAGTGTGTCCCCTCACTGTGTCCTCAGTGTGTCCCCAGTGTGTCCTCAGAGCATTCTCTGTGTCCTCAGTGTGTTCCTAGTGTGTCCTCAGTGTTTCTCCAGTGTGTTCTCAGTGTATCCTCAGTGTCCCCAGTGTTTCCCCTCGGAGTGCCCTCAGAGTGTTCTCAGTGTTTCCTCATTGTGTCCCCTCATTGTGTCCTCAGTGTGTCCCCAGTGTGTCCCCTCAGTGTGTCCTCAGTGTGTCTCCAGTGTGTCCCCTTAGAGTGTCCTCAGTTTGTGACCCACTCACCCGTCTCCTTTGCCACCCTGAGCCGGTCTAGCCACTGGTCCAACGGGCCGAGCCGCCTGGTCTGATACGTCTGGCTGCTGATGGAGTTGAAGGGGAGGACGTCATCGTTGACTCCCACCGTCAGAACCGGTTCCACCATGATGTAACCTCCACCCACCTCCTGCTGATCCCTGTCAACAAAACAAACACACAGCAGGTAGGAAGGATAAATGAAGGAGGAGATGGTTGGCAGTGGTTTGATCCACATAACTGTCTGTCTGTGTCTGCAGGTTGTCTACTGAAATAATGATCAGTGTGTAGAAGGAGACCAGTTCACATGTTCGAGTCCTGACCATGTACAACATACATACAACAAACTAACACACACATGAAACATACATTCAACAAACTAACACACACATAAAACATACTAACACACATACAACATACTAACACAGATACAACATACATACAACATACTAACACACACATGAAACATACTAACATACCCACCTCTGGTACACACGGTCATAACGACATCTTTCACCTCAGTGACATAATATGTCCATCAGGTTCTAAAGAACTCTGAGTTCTACATGAAACTGTTAGTGAGGATCAACAAGTTCATGAACATCAGACAGGAACCAAATGGAGACCATCACACTGGCGAAGATGATGTAGTGGATGATGAAGATGATGTAGAGGCTGATCATCTCTGATCATCTATCTCTAATCATCTATCTCTGATCATCTATCTCTAATCATCTATCTCTGACCATCTATCTCTAATCATCTATCTCTGACCATCTATCTCTAATCATCTATCTCTAAGCATCTATCTCTGGCCATCTATTTCTAATCATCAATCTCTAATCATCTATCTCTAATCAGCAATTTCTAATCATTTATCTCCATTCATCTATCTCTAATCATCAATCTCTAATCATCTATCTCTAATCATCTATCTCTAATCATCTATCTCTAATCATCTATCTCTAATCATCTATCTCTAATCATCTATCTCTAATCATCTATCTCTAATCATCTATCTCTGACCATCTATCTCTAATCATCTATCTCTAATCATCAATCTCTAATCATCTATCTTTGACCATCTATCTCTAATCATCTATCTCTAGTCATCTATCTCTAATCATCAATCTCTAATCATCTATCTTTGACCATCTATCTCTAATCATCTAGCTCTAGTCATCTATCTCTAATCATCAATCTCTAGTCATCTATCTCTAATCATCAATCTCTGACCATCTCACACAGCATACCGGGTCGGTTCTGGCAGAACGTTTCGAGGAGTCCCAGATTGATGATGTAGTCTGATATCCCAAAACAGGAACCCAGCCAGAGAGGAGACTCACCCACAGGAGAAGTGGTACTGGTAGGACCCGGCCACCATCAGGTCCAGTCTGCAGTACTTGTCTCTGTCATCCTCCAGCCCGTTCGGGTAAACCCAGTCCAACGGAGCGAACTTCAGCCGGTCAACCCGGAGCCCCCCTGCTGGGTAGTTGGTGTAGACCCGAACCTCCTTCCCCTGCAGGGTCGGACCGAGCCGGAACTGCAGCTCGAAGCCTGAAGACCAGGACACACACTGTCAGGCTGTTGGTTCTGGCTCTGGTTCTGGTTACTGGGATTGTATTTATTGGGAACATTCATTTTCATTGGAGTCCTCAGTAAAGCTGAAGCAGAGCGTGTGTGAGTCCGTGTGAAGGCCGTGTTACAGCCGTGTGCGTGTCAGCGTGTCTCACATGTTCAACCTTTCAGCCGTGCTGCAGTTATGTGATCCGATTTCAGTGAACACATTCCTGTCCAGGAGTTGTCACGGTAACAGAAGAGAGAGAGTCTGCTGCACCATGTGGATCATCATCATGTGTGTTGTGTATTTCAGGTGTGTTGTGTATTTCAGGTGTGTTCTGTATTTCAGGTGTGTGTTGTGTATTTCAGGTGTGTGTTGTGTATTTCAGGTGTGTTGTATATTTCAGGTGTGTGTTGTGTATTTGGTGTGTGTGTTGTATATTTCAGGTGTGTGTTGTGTATTTCAGGTGTATGTTGTATATTTCAGGTGTGTGTTGTGTATTTCAGGTGTGTGTTGTATATTTCAGGGATGTGTTGTGTATTTCAGGTGTGTTG
>NW_027211125.1:12500-67500 GCF_029030835.1 Brachyistius frenatus
GAAGAATGTTCTCTGAATGTTCAGGATGTTCTCTGAATTATGTAGAATGTTCTCAGAATGTTGTAGAATGTTCTCAGAATGTTGTAGGATGTTCTCTGAATGTTGTAGAATGTTCTCTGAATGTTGTAGGATGTTCTCTGAATGTTGTAGAATGTTCTCTGAATGTTGTAGGATGTTCTCTGAATTATGTAGAATGTTCTCAGAATGTTGTAGGATGTTCTCTGAACGTTGTAGAATGTTCTCTGAATGTTGTAGAATGTTCTCTGAACGTTGTAGAATGTTCTCTGAATGTTGTAGGATGTTCTCTGAATGTTGTAGAATGTTCTCTGAATGTTGTAGGATGTTCTCTGAATTATGTAGAATGTTCTCAGAATGTTGTAGGATGTTCTCTGAATGTTGGGTTAGGGTTAGGTAAGGGTTGTAAGATGTTCTCTGAACGTTGCAGAATGTTCTCTGAATGTTGTAGAATGTTCTCTGAATGTTGTAGAATGTTCTCTGAACGTTGTAAGATGTTCTCTGAACGTTGTAGAATGTTCTCTGAATGTTGTAGAATGTTCTCTGAACGTTGCAGAATGTTCTCTGAACGTTGTAAGATGTTCTCTGAACGTTGCAGAATGTTCTCTGAACGTTGCAGAATGTTCTCTGAATGTTGTAGAATGTTGTACAATATTCTCTGAATGTTATGGAATGTTCTCTGAACATTGTAAGATGTTCTCTCAACGTTGCAGAATGTTCTCTGAATGTTGTAGGATGTTCTGTGAATGTTGTAGAATGTTCTCTGAATGTTGTAGGATGTTCTCTGAATGTTGTAGAATGTTCTCTGAATGTTGTAGGATGTTCTTTGAATTATGTAGAATGTTCTCTGAATGTTGTAGAATGTTCTCTGAATGTTGTAGGATGTTCTCTGAATGTTGTAGAATGTTCTCTGAATGTTATAGAATGTTGTAGAATATTCTCTGAATGTTATGGAATGTTCTCTGAACATTGTAAGATGTTCTCTCAACGTTGCAGAATGTTCTCTGGATGTTGTAGGATGTTCTCTGAATGTTGTAGAATGTTCTCTGAATGTTGTAGGATGTTCTCTGAATGTTGTAGGATGTTCTCTGAATGTTGTAGAATGTTCTCTGAATGTTGTAGGATGTTCTTTGAATTATGTAGAATGTTCTCAGAATGTTGTAGGATGTTCTCTGAATGTTGTAGGATGTTCTCTGAACATGTTCTCTGAACGTTGTAAGATGTTCTCTGAACGTTGCAGAATGTTCTCTGAATGTTGTAGAATGTTCTCTGAATGTTGTAGAATGTTCTCTGAATGTTATGGAATGTTCTCTGAACATTGTAAGATGTTCTCTGAACGTTGTAGAATGTTCTCTGAACATTGTAAGATGTTATCTGAACGTTGTAGAATGCTCTCTGAACATTGTAACATGTTCTCTGAACATTGTAAGATGTTCTCTGAATGTTGCAGAATGTTCTCTGAATGTTCAGGATGTTCTCTGAATGTTCAGGATGTTCTCTGAATGTTGAAGAATGTTCTCTGAATGTTGTAGAATGTTCTCTGAATTATGTAGAATGTTCTCAGAATGTTGTAGGATGTTCTCTGAATGTTGTAGAATGTTCTCTGAACATTGTAAGATGTTCTCTGAACGTTGTAGAATGTTCTCTGAACGTTGTAAGATGTTCTCTGAATGTTGTAGAATGTTCTCTGAATGTTCAGGATGTTCTCTGAATGTTGTAGAATGTTCTCTGAACATTGTAAGATGTTCTCTGAATGTTGTAGAATGTTCTCTGAATGTTGTAGAATGTTCTCTGAATGTTGTAGGATGTTCTCTGAATGTTGTAGAATGTTCTCTGAATGTTGTAGGATGTTCTCTGAATGTTGTAGAATGTTCTCAGAATGTTGTAGGATGTTCTCTGAATTATGTAGAATGTTCTCAGAATGTTGTAGGATGTTCTCTGAATGTTGTAGGATGTTCTCTGAACATTGTAAGATGTTCTCTGAACGTTGCAGAATGTTCTCTGAATGTTGTAGAATGTTCTCTGAATGTTGTAGGATGTTCTTTGAATTATGTAGAATGTTCTCTGAATGTTGTAGAATGTTCTCTGAATGTTGTAGGATGTTCTCTGAATGTTGTAGAATGTTCTCTGAATGTTATAGAATGTTGTAGAATATTCTCTGAATGTTATGGAATGTTCTCTGAACATTGTAAGATGTTCTCTCAACGTTGCAGAATGTTCTCTGGATGTTGTAGGATGTTCTCTGAATGTTGTAGAATGTTCTCTGAATGTTGTAGGATGTTCTCTGAATGTTGTAGGATGTTCTCTGAATGTTGTAGAATGTTCTCTGAATGTTGTAGGATGTTCTTTGAATTATGTAGAATGTTCTCAGAATGTTGTAGGATGTTCTCTGAATGTTGTAGGATGTTCTCTGAACATGTTCTCTGAACGTTGTAAGATGTTCTCTGAACGTTGCAGAATGTTCTCTGAATGTTGTAGAATGTTCTCTGAATGTTGTAGAATGTTCTCTGAATGTTATGGAATGTTCTCTGAACATTGTAAGATGTTCTCTGAACGTTGTAGAATGTTCTCTGAACATTGTAAGATGTTATCTGAACGTTGTAGAATGCTCTCTGAACATTGTAACATGTTCTCTGAACATTGTAAGATGTTCTCTGAATGTTGCAGAATGTTCTCTGAATGTTCAGGATGTTCTCTGAATGTTCAGGATGTTCTCTGAATGTTGAAGAATGTTCTCTGAATGTTGTAGAATGTTCTCTGAATTATGTAGAATGTTCTCAGAATGTTGTAGGATGTTCTCTGAATGTTGTAGAATGTTCTCTGAACATTGTAAGATGTTCTCTGAACGTTGTAGAATGTTCTCTGAACGTTGTAAGATGTTCTCTGAATGTTGTAGAATGTTCTCTGAATGTTCAGGATGTTCTCTGAATGTTGTAGAATGTTCTCTGAACATTGTAAGATGTTCTCTGAATGTTGTAGAATGTTCTCTGAATGTTGTAGAATGTTCTCTGAATGTTGTAGGATGTTCTCTGAATGTTGTAGAATGTTCTCTGAATGTTGTAGGATGTTCTCTGAATGTTGTAGAATGTTCTCAGAATGTTGTAGGATGTTCTCTGAATTATGTAGAATGTTCTCAGAATGTTGTAGGATGTTCTCTGAATGTTGTAGGATGTTCTCTGAACATTGTAAGATGTTCTCTGAACGTTGCAGAATGTTCTCTGAATGTTGTAGAATGTTCTCTGAATGTTGTAGAATGTTCTCTGAATGTTATGGAATGTTCTCTGAACATTGTAAGATGTTCTCTGAATGTTGTAGAATGCTCTCTGAACATTGTAAGATGTTATCTGAACGTTGTAGAATGCTCTCTGAACATTGTAAGATGTTCTCTGAACATTGTAGAATGTTCTCTGAACGTTGTAAGATGTTCTCTGAATGTTGCAGAATGTTCTCTGAATGTTCAGGATGTTCTCTGAATGTTCAGGATGTTCTCTGAATGTTCAGGATGTTCTCTGAATGTTGAAGAATGTTCTCTGAATTATGTAGAATGTTCTCAGAATGTTGTAGGATGTTCTCTGAATGTTGTAGAATGTTCTCTGAACATTGTAAGATGTTCTCTGAACGTTGTAGAATGTTCTCTGAACGTTGTAAGATGTTCTCTGAATGTTGTAGAATGTTCTCTGAATGTTCAGGATGTTCTCTGAACGTTGTAGAATGTTCTCTGAACATTGTAAGATGTTCTCTGAATGTTGTAGAATGTTCTCTGAATGTTGTGGAATGTTCTCTGAACATTGTAAGATGTTCTTTGAATGTTGTAGAATGTTCTCTGAATGTTGTAGAATGTTCTCTGAATGTTATGGAATGTTCTCTGAACACTGTAAGATGTTCTCTGAACATTGCAGAATGTTCTCTGAATGTTGTAGAATGTTCTCTGAATGTTGTAGAATGTTCTCTGAATGTTATGGAATGTTCTCTGAACGCTGCAAGATGTTCTCTGAACGTTGCAGAATGTTCTCTGAATGTTGTAGAATGTTCTCTGAATGTTGTAGAATATTCTCTGAATGTTATGGAATGTTCTCTGAACATTGTAAGATGTTCTCTGAACATTGTAAGGTGTTCTCTGAACATTGTAAGATGTTCTCTGAACGTTGTAAGATGTTCTCTGAACATTGTAAGATGTTCTCTGAATGTTGTAGAATATTCTCTGAATGTTATGTAATGTTCTCTGAACATTGTAAGATGTTCTCTGAACGTTGTAAGATGTTCTCTGAACGTTGTAAGATGTTCTCTGAATGTTGTAGAATGTTCTCTGAATGTTGTAGAATGTTCTCTGAATGTTATGGAATGTTCTCCGAACATTGTAAGATGTTCTCTGAACGTTGTAAGATGTTCTCTGAATGTTGTAGAATGTTCTCTGAATGTTATGGAATGTTCTCTGAACATTGTAAGATGTTCTCTGAACGTTGTAAGATGTTCTCTGAACGTTGTAGAATGTTCTCTGAATGTTCAGGATGTTCTCTGAATGTTCAGGATGTTCTCCGAACATTGTAAGATGTTCTCTGAACGTTGTAAGATGTTCTCTGAATGTTGTAGAATGTTCTCTGAATGTTATGGAATGTTCTCTGAACATTGTAAGATGTTCTCTGAACGTTGTAAGATGTTCTCTGAACGTTGTAGAATGTTCTCTGAATGTTCAGGATGTTCTCTGAATGTTCAGGATGTTCTCCGACCTGCTGACATTTCCAGAAGATGGAGTTTATATTTGTGAACGACCGCATGGACGTCTGTATTGAGTGTTGATCCTCAGCAGACTTCAGGGAAACAGACGTGTGTCCAACAATGCCTACTTAATTTGTATTTAAGGTCTGAACTCCATTGTATTTAAATAATGATTACAGTTCTGCTGTGTTGTCAGTTTATTAATAACAGGCTGCAACCTTTTCTTTATGGTATTCACTGTTCGCTGGAGGGAGACAGAAAGTCTTCTTCCACCTGACATCATGAGTCTGACGAAACACTGGACAACGACGCGTGCTCTCCACCAGGGGGCAGACGCGGTCCGCTGTGAGGATGAACAGGAAGAAGAAGCGCTGCGAGCCTCCCACAATGCCCCTGTTGAACCGCAGCCAGGCGGAGAGGTGGAACCAACCCGACCGCTCGTAGTGGTAGCATGTCGGCCTTCAGTAAACATCTGACCGCCAGGAACTCGTCCTTAGCAGGCGGTGTCCTGCTGGTTCTGTACCTGCTGAGGAGGAGGACCCGGGCCTCCGCAGCGAGCAGGTGAGTGAGGAAGAGGAGGAGGAAGAAGAGGTCAGCAGACAAGTGTCGCCGTCGGGATGCTAGTTAGCAGCTGCTATCTTCTCTGTCGGGCAGGTGATAGTGACCTGCTGCTGCGTTCACGGACTCTGTTGAGTTCACTGACCGCGGACACTCCTCTGCATTCATGACCTGCGTTAGAACTCTGCGTTAAGGGACTACTTCGTTTATGGTCTCCGCTAACACTGTGCTTCGTTCACGGACTTTGCTGAGACAGTGGTGCGTTCACGGACTGCTGAAACTTTTCTGAGTTGAGCTATCGAAGGTTTTCAGAGTTTTTTTGTAACTGTTGTTGTTGTTGTTGACATTTTTGTAAAGTTGAAGCAGGAACTTGATTTTAATTCCTGATTTTACTGCTGGACATGGTTTAAACTGGTTCCAGACCTGGTTTTAAACTGGTGTCATGCCGGTTTTTAGGGCTGGTTTTGGGACTGGTTTCAGAACTGGTTTTTGAACTGGTTTTTGAACTGGTTCCAGACCTGGTTTGAACTGGTTCCAGACCTGGTTTTAAACTGGTTTTATACGGAGTATTTAAACAGACAGAAGACAGCTAGTTATCGTCACGGTGCTCTGAGGAGGTTTAATCTGAACTAATACACTTCTCTTTACGTTCAGTGTGTGTTTTAAACAAACTGAGCTGCTTCTTCTTCACACTCTTCTGGTGCTGCTGCTGTCGGTGGAGGACCAGGACACTGATATGAGTTATAGTAATGATGCTGAGTGGATCTTCCATGATGTGGATGTGCTTCAGTTTCACAGTAATGATCCAGTCACACTTCTTTAAAGTCAGCAGAATAGGGAACGTGTTCATTGATGAGTGTCTCCCTTTTGTTCAGCTCTAATGTTGTTGTTGTTGTTGTTGTTTACAGGAAGAAAGGAAGCTCTGAGCTGGTGGTGAACACGGAGGTATGTCTCCCTCCTTCTGTTGATGGGCTGTTTGAGTCCATCAGCTGTCACTGAATCTCCTGTTTGTGTCCCTCCGTACAGAAAGATGGCAGGAAAGACCGAGCCGCAGTGGACAAAGTGTTCTTCCTGCGGATCCTCCGGATCCTGCGCATCATGGTGCCTCGACTGTTCTGCAAGGAGGTACGGTTCCTCTGCTGATGTTTTCATACTTCCAGCTGCCATCCAGATGTTAAAGCCTGTCAGAGCAGGAAGGTCGGACCGACTGGAGGGAACCGGGTCAGTCCCACTGAGCAGCACTGAAGGGAAACTAGAACTGTCCAAATGAAGAACCAGTTCAGAGTCCTGTGACGTGAACACTAGGAAGCACAGAGAAGATGAAACCTTCAGGGACGAGAAGTTCTGTTGAACATCAGTTCCACACGTTACCGTGACCGCTGGTACCAGAACATCTGTGATGTCACCACGGACCTGAAACTAGAGCAGAGAAACAGCAGACTGTTGGAGAACAAAATTTTCAACATGCGTGTCATCATGTTGGAGAAGCCTGTTGCCATGGCAACATGGTTCAGGTGGTCCACAGTGAATGTTCCCCTCAAACATTCCCAGTAGAACTCAGTGTTGACAGTCTGACTCTGAAAACCCACCTGGTGTCTCCTCACCTGACGTGCCTTCTTCGGGGTTGGACAGTGAAGCTCCGCCCCTCTTATAACGTGATATCATTAGAACACCTCGCCCGGCTCATCGCTCCATCGCCGTAGACTTTCTGAAGCAGAAATCCCAGATGTTGAGTAGCAGTGGTGACGTTAACGTGTGGAGATGACAGCGCCTGCCTTCTCCCAGCAGGTCGCACTACTTCCTCCTGCTCACATGCAACAGGACTTATTGATCAACCTCAGGTGATCATAGTTCCACTTTTCTGGTGTCAGATGAATCCCACAATGCAACAGGAGATCTCGGATTATATTTTTATGTGTTTCTGAATATTAATAGATTCTGTCGGTTCTGATTCACCAGTGGAGTAGAGTCCACTCAGAACATTTCATCCTTTCTAATGTTAATGAAGGTGTGATGTGTCCTCTGACAGTTGAACATGAACCTGATCCAACATGTCGCTGTGCTGCCTGACAGCCAGCAGCAGCAGCTCCACAAGTCAAGGTCACAGCAACCTGCTGCGGTTCCTGTCGGTCTTATCTGATCCGCTCCGTAGATACGAGCCGAGTCCAGGGCAGGACCATAAAGGACTTTATGATGTGCACTGCTCCACCGGCTCCACTGGTTAGGTAGTTACTTTATTAATCCCCGAGGGGAAATTTTTTCACTACAGCAGCATACAGGAAGCAATAAGATAATAATGGAAAGCAATAAAATAACAGTAAGAAAATATAAAATGCACATTATATACAGTACAGTATATATACATATTTTTATATATAAACAACCAAGAAACACAGACAACGGTATTATTGTTGTGATAGATTTTGCTGGAGGTGAGTTATTGTACAGTCTTATTGCAGTGGACAGGAATGATCTCCTGTATCTGGAATGATCTCCTGTATCTGGAATGATCTCCTGTATCTGGAATGATCTCCTGTATCAGGAACGATCTCCTGTATCTGGAATGATCTCCTGTATCAGGAATGATCTCCTGTATCTGGAATGATCTCCTGTATCTGGAACGATCTCCTGTATCTGGAATGATCTCCTTTAACAGGAATGATCTCCTGTATCAGGAATGATCTCCTGTATCAGGAACGATCTCCTGTATCTGGAACGATCTCCTGTATCTGGAACGATCTCCTGTATCAGGAATGATCTCCTGTATCAGGAATGATCTCCTGTATCTGGAATGATCTCCTGTATCTGGAATGATCTCCTGTATCAGGAATGATCTCCTGTATCTGGAATGATCTCCTGTATCTGGAATGATCTCCTGTATCAGGAACGATCTCCTGTATCTGGAATGATCTCCTGTATCAGGAATGATCTCCTGTATCAGGAATGATCTCCTGTATCTGGAACGATCTCCTGTATCAGGAATGATCTCCTGTATCTGGAATGATCTCCTGTAACAGGAACAATCTCCTGTATCTGGAACGAGCTCCTGTATCTGGAACGATCTCCTGTATCTGGAATGATCTCCTGTATCTGGAATGATCTCCTTTAACAGGAATGATCTCCTGTATCTGGAATGATCTCCTGTATCTGGAATGATCTCCTTTAACAGGAATGATCTCCTGTATCAGGAATGATCTCCTGTATCAGGAACGATCTCCTGTATCTGGAACGATCTCCTGTATCTGGAACGATCTCCTGTATCAGGAATGATCTCCTGTATCAGGAATGATCTCCTGTATCTGGAATGATCTCCTGTATCTGGAATGATCTCCTGTAACAGGAACGATCTCCTGTATCTGGAACGAGCTCCTGTATCAGGAACGAGCTCCTGTATCTGGAACGATCTCCTGTATCTGGAACGATCTCCTGTATCTGGAATGATCTCCTGTATCTGGAATGATCTCCTTTAACAGGAATGATCTCCTGTATCAGGAATGATCTCCTGTATCTGTCCTTGTGACAGCAGCTGGAGGAGTCTTTTGGAGAACGTCCTCCTCTGTCCCTGCAGCAGGTGGAGAGGGTGGTCAGGATTATCCAATATGGATAATAGTTTCCTCAGCGTCCTCCTCTCCACCTCCTTTTCCAGGCTGTCCAGTTTGCAGCCAATGATGGAGCCGGCCTTCTTCACCAGTTTGTTAAGTCTGTTGGTGTCTCCGGCTCCAATGCTGCCCCCCCCCCTCCACCTCTCCCCCCCAGCAGACTACCAGAAGTACAGTTCACTGGCCACAACAGATGGTAGAACATCTCCAACATCTCGCTGCACACATTGAAGGATCGAAGTTTCCTCAAGAAAAAGAGTCGACTCATCCCCTTCTTGCAGACAGCGTTGATGTTGGTCTTCCAGTTCAGTCTGTTGTCATGGAGACACCAGGTACTTGTACTCCTCAACCATGTCCACCTCCTCTCCCAGAACTCTCAGCGGTTGTGGAGCCGTCGTCTTCCTCCTGAAGTCAACCACCATCTCTCTGGTCTTGGCCACGTTCAGGAGGAGGTGATTTCTACCAGCCCACTCCACAAAGTCCTCCACTACTGCCCTGTACTCCTCCTCCCGTCCATCCCTTATACACCGTCCACTGACTCCTCCTCCCGTCCATCCCTTATACACCGTCCACCGATTCCTACTCCCGTCCATCCCTTATACACTGTCCACTGACTCCTCCTCCCGTCCATCCCTTATACACCGTCCACTGACTCCTCCTCCCGTCCATCCCTTATACACCGTCCACTGCAGTCATCAGAGAACTTCTGCAGATGTCTTGACTCTGAGTTGTTCTGGAAGTCAGTGGTGTAGAAGGTGAACAGGAAGGAGACAGAACAGTTCCCTGAGGAGCTCCAGTACCACTGACCACCGTATCAGACAGCACACTGCCCAGACGGACAAACTGTAGTCTGCCTGTCAGGTAGTCATTGATCCAGGAGACGGTGGACATGTCCACCCCCACCACCCGCAGCTTCTCCCTCAGCAGCAGTGGTTGGATGGTGTTGAATGCACTGGAGAAATCAAAGAAAGTGATTCTCACAGAGTCACCGGTTCCATCCAGGTGAGACTGAGCTCGTTGCAGCAGGTAGATGATGGCATCGTCCACTCCCACACGAGGCTGGTACGCAAATTGCAGAGGGTCCAGAGAAGATTTCACCAGCAACCTGAGGTGGGCCAAGACCAGCCTCTCCAGCACCTTCATCACATGAGATGTGAGGGCAACCGGTCGGTAGTTGTTGAGGCCAGATGGAGTTGTCTTCTTAGGAACAGGAACCAGGCAGGACGTCTTCCACAACACCGGGACTTCCTCCTGCTTCAGACTCAGGTTGAAGAGGTGTTGTAGGACCTCAGCCAGCTGGACGGCGCAGGTCTTCAGGACCCGGGGCCGATGCCGTCAGGTCTTCAGGACCCCCGGGGCCGATGCCGTCAGGCCCTGCAGCCTTGCGCTGGTGGAGTCTCTCCAGCTGTCTCCTAACCTGGCCAGTCATCACAGAGATGGGGGGAGGGGGATCATGGCGTCGATGGAGGAAGACCCTTTTAAGTTGAGGGCTCTGTGTCTATGCAGCTCACCAGTTGGGGTGAGGTGGGCAGCAGAGGTGTTTGGGAGGTGTGAAGTGTGGAGGAGACAGATGAGGGCGGTGAACTAAACCTTTTTGAAGAAACAGTTTAGCTGATTGTTCCTCTCCAGGTTCCCCCTGGTTGTTCCTCTCCAGGTTCCCCCTGGTTGTTCCTCTCCAGGTTCCCCCTGGTTGTCTCTCTCTCCCCTTGAAACCAGTAATCTCCTTCATACCGGTCCACACCTCCCTCACGTTGTTCTGCTGGAGTTTGGCCTCCAGCTTCCTCCTGTAGGAGTCCTTGCACTCCCTCATCTTCTCCTTCAGGTGGCGCTGCACTCTCCTGAACTCCTCCCTGTCCCCAGACCTGAAGGCTGCTTTCTTCTGATTAAGAAGAACTTTCAGGTCACTGGTGATCCACGGCTTGTTGTTGGGGAAGCATTTTACAGTCCAGGATGGTACGGTGGAGTGTTCACAGAATTTGATGTATTCTGTGATACAGTCCGTCCTGCTGTTGATGTCCTCCCCATGTGGTCCACACAGCACATCCCAGTCCGTGGACTCAAAGCAGTCCTGCAGGGCGTCTTTGGCCTCCTGTGTCCACCTCCTCACAGTCCTGGTGGTTACAGGCTGCCTCTGCACCAGAGGAACATACCTGGGAGTCAGCAGGACCAGGTTGTGGTCTGATCTACCAAGGGCAGGGGGGGGGGGGGGGCAGTAGTACTGTATGCATCCATGTCATTAGCATACAGTAGGTCCAGAGTTTTATTGTTCCTTGTGGGGCAGTTAACATACTGGTGAACAGTTGGCAGAACTTTATCCAGACTGGTTAAAGTCTCCAGTAACTAACAAAAATGCACCGGGATGCTGAGTCTGTAGTTTAGCCACAGTGGAGTAGATGGTGTCCACTGCTGCCTCTACGTCAGCTGATGGAGGAACGTACACAGCGATAACAATGGTGGACGTGAACTCCCTCGGCAAATAACACAGGCGCATCCCCACGGCTAGAAGTTCAATGTCCGGGCTACAGAAACGTTCCTTCACACACGTGGTCGGGATTGCACCACCTCTCGTTCACATAGACTTCAATCCCTCCACCTTTCTTCTTAAAGCTCCGAACAACGTCTCCGTCCCCCCGAATAGTCCTGAAGCCGGGTACGGCCGCGCTGTGGTCCGGGAAATGTGAGTGCAGCCATGTCTCGGTGAAACACATGATGCTGCACTCCCGGTATTCCCTCTGGGTCTTTACCAGCGCCCCGAGCTCGTCCGTCTTGTTGGCCAACGACCTCACGTTCCCCATTAAAATCTCCGGTACCGATGGTTTATATTTCCTCCTCTTCGCCTTCAGTTTAACTCCAGCTCTGCGACCCCAACGTCTTCTCTGAAGTTCGTCCGGGATTTCAGGCCTCGCTCCGGGCAGCAGCAGTAGAGGTCTACTCAGCATGATCAGCTGATCACGAGAGTAAACAATGGCCCCAGTCCACTGTGCGTAGCTCTCCGTTACAAAGAGGGAAAAAAGTAGAAGAGCCACCAGAAAAGTGGAAAAGTTACGGTCCATTGTCTGACCGTCACTTAACACACGTGAAGAAAAAAAAAAAATACTTGAAACAAACACACTCAGGGGAGCTGCTGTAACGGCGTCTTTTATCAACTCCAAACTGACTGTCTGCTGTCTCCACCACAGACTGGATACCTGCTCCTCATCGCCGCCATGCTGGTGACCCGAACCTACTGTGATGTTTGGATGATCCAGAACGGAACCATGATTGAAAGGTCAGGCTTCTGCTGCAGGCTCCCATTTCTATTTAAACTACAGGAGTCAGAGTCGCTAGTTCAGAAGTTAGTCTCCAATTTAGAGTTTAGTCTCCAGTTCAGAGGTTAGTCTCCAGTTCAGAGGTTAGTCTCCAGTTCAGAGGTTAGTCTCCAGTTCAGAGTTTAGTCTCCAGTTCAGAGGTTAGTGCTCTGAGTTTCAGGTTTATTCATGTCCTATGATGCATTGCTGTTTGACTGTGTGACCTGTTCTGGTTCTCCACAGCGGGATCATAAGCAGAGACATGAATCTGTTCAAGAAGCACTTTTATTCCTACATATCAGTGATACCAGGGGTAACTGTCTCTCACTCTAACACCCTGCTGTGTGCTGTCTCCATCACTCACTGACCCTCCAACACTCACCTCTGACCTCCTCCAGGTTGTGGCAGTAACACTGATGGTGTACACGGACAGGAAAATATCTCTATTCAGCTTCTGTTTTCATGCACATTAGATCTTCTTCTTTAGTCCCATTGAATAATGATAATTATTAAAAATGAATGAATGTGCTGTGGTAATTAGAGAATCTCTTCTGTTCCATCAGTTAATTAGTTTTGATGAGGTCACCATATGAAACACAATCAATACATCTCTTCATCAACAGCACGCTGTATTCAGCTGCATGAAACACTCAGGTATTTGAAAAGCAGATTTAAATGTCTCAAAGACTGCAGAGACACTTCAGTCTGCTCAGACTGACCCAGGGGACACCAGACTGTGTCCCGGTCCTCGTCCCTCTCTCTATCTCTGTCTCTCTTGCTCTGTCTCTGTCTGTCTCTCTGTGTGTCTTTGTCTCTCTGTCTTTGTGTCTCTGTGGGACAGCATTGAGAGGTTTCTGAGGTCCACCAGTCGTCCAGTGTTCTCTGTTAAAAACATTGTTCAGACTCCACTGTTTCATATCAGGAGATCGTCCGTCCACCCATTCAGGCTGCTGTCCTCCACAGACGCTCAGTGAAGCTGGTTGAAGTTCATCAGTGTGTCTCTGATGTTTGCTCCTCTGTGTCCATGTTGTGGTTTGCAGTGCAATTATCGGCCGCTCCACAAAAGATTTCAAGATCTTCTTGTTCAGCTTTATCAAATTCATGCCGCTTGTAAGTTTCTTTTTTTTTTAATACCGTTTTATCTGAAATTATTCTGCCTCTGGTTCTGTACCAGTTTCTACTCCTGCACACAGCTTCTTGATTAAGAACCATCAGGGGACCTGATATGAAAATCACTGGTGTAGTACTAACATCCTGAATCATGACGCATGAGCGCTGTAAAAGCTAACGCCAGCAGTCTGTCCCTGAACACCTCAGTGTTACATGGCTGACACTAGTCTGTCTTTGTTTGGTCACATGACACGTCAGTCCCTGTTGGACTTACTGGACCTGTCTGGGTCACACTCAACCAACACTGGGTCACACTGATTCTACAGAACTCTCACAATTCAGAGTTTTATTAAAAACAGTTGAAGTGTGTCCCTGAATCTTCCACTGCTGCAGTGTGTGTTCATGGTACTGCTGGGCTCTACAGTGTGTGTTCATGGTACTGCTGGGCTCTACAGTGTGTGTTCATGGTACTGCTGGGCTCTACAGTGTGTGTTCATGGTACTGCTGGGCTCTACAGTGTGTGTTCCTGCTGGGTTTAAACTGAGATATCTCTCACACACACAACTATTCAGTCTAACTGAGGTTCTGGTAGGTAAAGATGAACACAGATTATTGTCAGCCTGATTCTTTAAAGTGTCTCTGCATGACTCTTATTAAATCTAATGTTCATTATACATCCTGCATGTTTCCCTTATTCCCTTTCATATCCATTAAATTAACATAAATCATCATTAACTCCACAACGATTAGAGCAGCCACACTGAGGTGATGCTGTATGTTCATGTGTGACCGGCTCCTTCCAGATCGCCTTGGTGAACAACTTCCTGAAGTTGGGCCTGAACGAGCTGAAGCTGAGGTTCCGTGAGCGTCTCACGAAGTCACTGTACGACCAGTACCTGCAGTGAGTAGAGCAGCACATCATGTATTGATGACATCATCTCCATCTCTGGTCCTGCTTCATCTGCTTCATCACAAACTCTGTTCTCTGATTGGACCTGAGGACACACTGGACATCCTCCAGCAGCTTGTACATCGTCATGGCCACCGTGTCTTTAAGGAACAGTTAGTGTGTCGTCATGGCCACCGTGTCTTTAAGGGACAATTAGTGTGTCATCATGGCCACCGTGTCTTTAAGGGACAGTTAGTGTGTCGTCATGGCCACCGTGTCTTTAAGGGACAGTTAGTGTGTCGTCATGGCCACCGTGTCTTTAAGGGACAGGAGGGGCCGTGAGGTCATCGGGGGGTCATGGAGGTTGTCAGTACCAGCTGTGCTGCTGAACATTGACCGGACAGACTAACATTGCAGCTGGAAACAAACAGAAAGAGGATGTTGGATCTGAACAGGATCAAAACCTGACTGATCTATAACCCAATATGATTTAATATAATCTATAGAAAGATTTGTCCCCCCTGTGTGTCCCTCCTGTCTTAACTGAGTGTCCACCCTGTGTCCTCAGAGGTTTCACCTACTATAAAATGGGAAACCTGGACAACAGGATAGCGAACGCTGACCAGCTGCTGACGCAGGACGTGGAGAGGTTCTGTAACAGTGTGGTGGATCTGTACTCCAACCTGAGCAAGGTACACAACTGCTACACATCTGCTACACACCTGCAACACAACTGCTACACAACTTCTACACACCTGCAACACAACTGCTACACAACTGCTACACATCTGCAACACAACTGCTACACAACTGCTACACACCTGCAACACAACTGCTACACAACTGCTACACACCTGCTACACACCTGCAACACAACTGCTACACACCTGCTACACACCTGCAACACAACTGCTACACATCTGCAACACAACTGCTACACACCTGCAACACAACTGCTACACACCTGCAACACAACTGTTACACAACTGCTACACATCTGCAACACAACTGCTACACAACTGCTACACACCTGCAACACAACTGCTACACAACTGCTACACACCTGCAACACAACTGCTACACACCTGCTACACACCTGCAACACAACTGCTACACAACTGCTACACAACTACTACACGTCTGCTACACACCTGCTACACACCTGCTACACAACATTCATGGCTCTACAGTTCGAGAACATAAACAGTTCTCGAACTGTTCTCGTTCTCGAACTGTTCAGTTTGAGAACTGAGGGACGGAGAACTCTCCCAGAGAAGTTGATCCCAGGTCTGTAGCATCAACATGAATGTGTAGTTGTCCCACGCTCAGCTCCTCCATGTGTCTGAAGACGTGAGGAGTACAGGACAGTCTTCCTCATCACATGAGGCTGCTGTCCTCATTCCTGCTGCTGGCTCACCTGACCAGGTGCTCCTGCACCCCCACACATGGAACCTGAGTCAGGACCACAGAACCTGTAGTCCAGGATCAGTGGAGGTCCTGATGGACTGGAGAACGTCTGTCCTGCAGCCTGTCTTTAATGTTTCTGTCCCCTCTGTCCTGCAGCCTCTGCTGGACATCGGTCTTTACCTCTTCAAGTTGACCAGTGCCATCGGTGCTCAGGTAAGCAGCTCCCCGTTCCCCATCGTTGTGTAATGTTCTGTACAGACTGGCTTTAAGTTCAACTAACAAAGTGATTGAAAACTCATTTTAAAACCACGTGACAGGTTTCATGTGAATAAACTCCAGCTCGTGTTTGTCAGGATTCCTGGTTCATGTACGACACGTTTCATTTTCCCAACACTCAGAATATTTGAATTCACTCTGTCACAGCTGCAGTCAGTCAGGTTGGTGTTCACCGAGTTGACTCGTTAAACAGCTACGAACATTTCTGGTGAATATATATCATGGTTTAATAGAATAGGGTGATTTAATAGAAGTTCAAACCAGAACACCATCTCCTGATCAGTGCTGGTCCTGATGTTTCTGTACTTTATAGTACATCAGGGTTTGTGTGATCATCAATCTTATTACGTGTCTTCTTTGATGGTTTTTTTTTAATAATATTTGATATTATGTTGATCACCTGAGCTTGTTGGTGGTTTTCCATGAGGTGTGAAGGTAGTTAGAGGACACGCTGTCACCGTGAGGCAGCTGAGTGGTTTTAAACACAGAGCTGATAGGTGAGCATCATCACCTCTGATGTCAGATGACATCTGCTGTTTGCTTCTATAATATAATCTGAATATTAAAAGAAATCTCTTATTATATTTTTATTGTTGTTTTTTCAGTTTCCTTGAGTCTGAACCACAGACTGTGTATAAAAGTGTTCGTAGCTTCCAGGTCTGAAAAATGGTTCCAATGCAGAAGTGTCTTCAGCTGCAACCAGTGAGGAAGAATCACAGACTGGATATAAAAGAGTTTGTAGCTTCAGGTCTGTAAAATGGTTCTGATCCAGAAGTGCCTTCAGCTGCAATACCAGCGAGTGCCACTAGAGGTCGGCTCCAAAAAGCCTCCGGCTCCATAGACTCCCATTCAACTTCTCTCATCAAATCCAAAGTGAATCAAATGTGTCCATCAGTTATCTCGGTGTTGTTAGCTAAAGTCACTCCTTCTTCTTAGTTTTCTGGAGGTCCATCTGAAAATAATCCCTCATTCATTAGAAAAGAAGATTCAAGAACACCTGTTTTTGGGGGCGTGTCTGTTTGATTGACAGGCCTGTGGTGCAGTCAGGTTACAGCTATCGGTGGGTGGGACGTAGTATCGTCAGGTTTCCAATCAGATCGGTCAGATCCACCGCTGGCTCCTCCCCCAGCTCGTCCAAATATGGTCACTTCCTGCTCCAAACCGCTCCGAACTAGCAAGATGGTGACGGACAGAATCTGAACTGGAGGATTCATAACGTTCACAAACCAACGATGACATCACTGATGGATGATGGTTGGTTTGAACTGGACAGAAATTTAATGATGTCATGATGCACAGGTAATGATTGACCTTTGACCTCTTTCTCTCCTCACCAGGGCCCAGCCGTCATGATGTCCTACCTGCTGATCTCAGGTCTGTTCCTGACCAGACTGAGGAGGCCCATCGGTAAGATGACTGTCACTGAGCAGCGCTACGAGGGAGAGTACCGCTACGTCAACTCACGCCTCATCACCAACAGGTGACACAGCAGCAGTAGTATCACCTGTTCTACCTCCATCACTGAACTGTTCACAACAACACTACAAATGCATGTATTTCCCGTTAGTGAGGAGATCGCCTTCTACAACGGGAACACGAGGGAGAAGCAGACCATCCACGCCACCTTCAAAAAGCTGGTGGGTAAAGGTTGAGCAGTATTTCCCTCCAGGTGAGAACCAGTCTGCTTCCAGTCACCACAGGATTCTGCAGTCAGCAGGGTGTTATGTAGCTCCTGAACCTCCACCTGTGATGTCACAGTGCTGTGTGGTACACCTGTCTGTCATTGCAGCAGGATGAGGTGAGCAGGTGAGGTCAGAGCATGTGTTCTCCTGCATGACGATGCTGTGTGGAGGTGAAAATACACAACCTGAACTCTGCCTGGACAAGAGAACAGACAGCAGGATGTTTTAGACTCTTATTTTGAATGGAACAGACACAGAAAATACATGTTGTTTTTTTTAATGAGGAAACGGTTGAGTGCAGTTGCAGAAATTAATCAACACTATGTTCCATATTTCTGCCTCCAGGTGGATCACCTACATAACTTCATCTTCTTCCGTTTCTCCATGGGCTTCGTGGACAGCATCATTGCCAAGTGTAAGTTCTTCTTTCTTCTACTGACAGCATCCTCTCTGACCATGTGGTGTGGAGTCTGTACATCTGGGGGAAATACAAGCTGGAAGGATTGTCTCAACTCCATAAAAAATATGGGTCATGTGTCTTCATGTGTCCTCACGTGTCCCTCTGCAGACCTGGCCACTGTGGTGGGATACTTGGTGGTTAGTCGGCCATTTTTAAACCTGTCCCATCCCCGACACCTGCACAGTACACAGTCTGAGCTGCTGGAGGTGAGACACGCACACACACACACACACACACACACACACACACACACACACACACACACACACACACACAGACAGACATTGTCGCATCATAAACAGGAATTCATCTTTTATAGAAATCAGTCCAGTTTTTCTTCCCAGAATGTAATGTTGCACTGTAATGTTGCACTGTAATGTTACACTGTAATGTTGCAATGGTACACTGGTACAGGACTGTTACAAAGCCACAATGTTGCACTGTTACACTGTGGTCCAGGACTGTTACAATGTTACACTGTGCAGGTACACACTACACCTTTTTACACACGTTTAAAACAAGATTGTTGCCTGCATGCTGCTTCACCTCCACCAGGGGGAGACACTGCTTTAATGCAGCATGAAGTTATGAAACCAGTCAGTGCACACAGCCACAGGATAAACATGTCTGATGTGGTTCTGGTAGAACAGCTCAGTTCTCTGATAAAGTCTCTCTGATGGTTTGAACTTTCTCTCATCGGACCGGTTCTGTGTGACCCGTAGGACTACTACCAGAGCGGCAGGATGCTTCTCAGGATGTCACAGGCTCTGGGCAGGATCGTCCTGGCTGGCAGAGAGATGACCCGCCTCTCAGGGTGAGTGGTACTCAGGCCCAGTGAGTGGTACTCAGAACCAGATTGAGTTTAACCCTCTATAATAATATGTCTTTAGATGCAGCTCCTTTAAAGGAGCAGTGTGTCTTTCATTAGTTCTACTTTCCTCTCTAATTCTTATGTAATGTCAGTAAGTAGAACTGCTGCTGTCATACAGAACAGAGAGCAGCACAGTGCTGCTCACAGCAGGAAGATCAACGACCTTCATGAGGAAGAATTCAGTGATTGATCATCACCATCACTGAGTTCCACACGTTACCATGACCGCTGGTACCAGAACATCTGTGATGTCACCACTGACCTGAAACTGGAGCAGAGAGCCAACAGATTGTTGGAGAACAAAATCTTTAACATGCATGTTGTCATTTTGGAGGAGGCTGTTGCCATGGCAACACAGTTCAGGTGGTCCACAGTGAATGTTCCCCTCAGACGGTCCCAGTAGAACTCGGTGTTGACAGTCTGACTCTGGTGGACGAAGAAACCCCACCTGGTGTCTCCTCACCTGACGATCCTTCTTCGGTCTTGGACAGTGAAGCTCTGCCCCTCTTGAAACATGATGTAATAAGAACACCTCGCCGTTGACTTTCTGAACATTTCAAGGGTCTCTGTTGACCATTTAGGTAGGTAGGTAGGTATTTACTTTATTAATCCCCGAGGGGAATTTTTTTTCGCTACAGCAGCATACAGAAGCAATAAGATAATAATGGAAATAATAGAATAAAATAATAGAATAGAATAGAATAGAATAGAATAGAATAATAGAAAAGCAATAAAATAGCAGTAAATAGCAGTAGAAAATATAAAATATAAAATGCGCAGTATATACAGTACATTATATATCTATATATATTATATACAAACAAACCAAGAAACACGGTCAACATATATATATATATATATTTATATACAGTACAGTATATATCTATATATATTATATACAACAAACCAAGAAACACAGTCAACAGTGTTGTTGTACTGTGATGAATTTGGCCAGAGGTGAGTTATTGTACAGTCTTATTGCAGTGGACAGGAATGATCTCCTGTATCAGGAATGATCTCCTGTATCTGGAATGATCTCCTGTATCTGTCCTTGTGACAGCGGAGCTGGAGGAGTCTTTTAGAGAACGTCCTCCTCTGTCCCTGCAGCAGGTGGAGAGGGTGGACAGGATTATCCAATATGGACAATAGTTTGTTCAGCGTCCTCCTCTCCACCTCCTTTTCCAGACTGTCCAGTTTGCAGCCGATGATGGAGCCGGCCTTCTTATCCAGTTTGTTAAGTCTGTTGGTGTCTCCGGCTCCAATTCTGCCCCCTCCCCCTCTCCCCCCCAGCAGGCTACTAGAAGTACAGTTCACTGGCCACAACAGATGGTAGAACATCTCCAACATCTTGTCGCACACACTGAAGGATTGAAGTTTCCTCAAGAAAAAGAGTCGACTCATCCCCTTCTTGCAGACAGCGTTGATGTTGGTCTTCCAGTTCAGTCTGTTGTCATGGAGACACCAGGTACTTGTACTCCTCAACCATGTCCACCTCCTCTCCCAGAACTCTCAGCGGTTGTGGAGCTGTCGTCTTCCTCCTGAAGTCGACCACCATCTCTCTGGTCTTGGCCACGTTCAGGAGGAGGTGATTCCTTCCCGCCCACTCCACAAAGTCCTCCACTACTGTCCTGTACTCCTCCTCCCGTCCATCCCTTATACATCCTACCACTGCAGAGTCATCAGAGAACTTCTGCAGATGTCTTGACTCTGAGTTGTTCTGGAAGTCAGTGGTGTAGAAGGTGAACAGGAAGGAGACAGAACAGTTCCCTGAGGAGCTCCGGTACCACTGACCACCGTATCAGACAGCACACTGCCCAGACGGACAAACTGTGGTCTGCCTGTCAGGTAGTCAGTGATCCAGGAGACGGTGGACATGTCCACCCCCACCACCCCCACCACCTGCAGCTTCACCCTCAGCAGCAGTGGTTGGATGGTGTTGAATGCACTGGAGAAATCAAAGAAAGTGATTCTCACAGAGTCACCGGTTCCATCCAGGTGAGACTGAGCTCGTTGCAGCAGGTAGATGATGGCATCGTCCACTCCCACATGAGGCTGGTACGCAAATTGTAGAGGGTCCAGAGAAGATTTCACCAGCGGTCTGAGGTGGGCCAAGACCAGCCTCTCCAGCACCTTCATCACATGAGATGTGAGGGCAACCGGTCGGTAGTCGTTGAGGCCGGATGGAGTCGTCTTCTTCGGTACAGGAACCAGGCAGGACGTCTTCCACAACACCGGGACTTCCTCCTGCTTCAGGCTCAGGTTGAAGAAGTGTTGTAGGACCTCAGCCAGCTGGACGGTGCAGGTCTTCAGGACCCCCGGGGCCGATGCCGTCAGGTCTTCAGGACCCCCGGGGCCGATGCCGTCAGGTCCTGCAGCCTTGCGCTGGTGGATTCTCTCCAGCTGTCTCCTAACCTGGCCAGTCGTCACAGAGAGGGGGGCTAGGAGGTGTGGGGGGGAGGTCGAGGTGTCGATGGAGGAAGAGCCCTTTGAGATTGATGGCTCTATGCAGTTCACCAGGGGGCGCAGAGGGGGGGGGGGAAGCAGCAGAGGTGTTTGGGAGGTGTGAGGTGTGGAGGAGACAGATGAGGGTGGTGGACTAAACCTGCTGAAGAAACAGTTTAGTTCATTGTTCCTCTCCAGGTTCCCCCTGGTTGTTACTCTCCAGGTTCCCCCTGATTGTTCCTCTCCAGGTTCCCCCTGGTTGTTCCTCTCCAGGTTCCCCTGGTTGTTCCTCTCCAGGTTCCCCCTGATTGTTCCTCTCCAGGTTCCCCCTGGTTGTTCCTCTCCAGGTTCCCCCTGGTTGTCTCTCTCTCTCCCCTTGAAACCAGTAATCTCCTTCATACCTCCCTCACGTTGTTCTGCTGGAGTTTGGCCTCCAGCTTCCTCCTGTAGGAGTCCTTGCACTCCCTCATCTTCTCCTTCAGGTGGCGCTGCACTCTTCTGAGCTCCTCCCTGTCCCCAGACCTGAAGGCTGCTTTCTTCTGATTAAGAAGAACTTTCAGGTCACTGGTGATCCACGGTTTATTGTTGGGGAAGCATTTTACAGTCCAGGATGGTACGGTGGTGTGTTCACAGAATTTGATGTATTCTGTGATACAGTCCGTCCTGCTGTTGATGTCCTCCCCATGTGGTCCAAACAGCACATTCCAGTCCGTGGACTCAAAGCAGTCCTGCAGGGCGTCTTTAGCCTCCTGTGTCCACCTCCTCACGGTCCTGGTGGTTACAGGCTGCCTCTGCACCAGAGGAACATACTTGGGAGTCAGCAGGACCAGGTTGTGGTCTGATCTACCAAGGGGGAGAAGGGCAGTAGTACTGTATGCATCCATGGCATTAGCATACAGTAGGTCCAGAGTTTTATTGTTCCGTGTGGGGCAGTTCACATACTGGTGCAAAGTTGGCAGAACTTTATCCAGACTGGTTAAAGTCTCCAGTAACTAACAAAAATGCACCGGGATGCTGAGTCTGCAGTTTGGACACAGTGGAGTAGATGGTGTCCACTGCTGCCTCTACGTCAGCTGATGGAGGAACGTACACAGCGATAACGATGACGTGAACTCCCTCGGCAAATAATAAGGGCGCATCCCCACGGCTAGAAGTTCAATGTCCAGGCTACAGAAACGTTCCTTCACACACACGTGGTCGGGATTGCACCACCTCTCGTTCACATAGACTGCAATCCCTCCACCTTTCTTTTTGCCGCTCCGAACAACGTCTCCGTCCGCCCGAACGGTCCTGAAGCCGGGTACGGCCGCGCTGTGGTCCGGGAGATGTGAGTGCAGCCATGTCTCGGTGAAACACATGATGCTGCACTCCCGGTATTCCCGCTGGGTCTTTACCAGCGCCGAGCTCGTCCATCTTGTTGGCCAACGACCTCACGTTCCCCGTTAAGATCTCCGGTACCGCTGGTTTATATTTCCTCCTTTCCGCCTCTAGCTTAGCTCCAGCTCTGCAACCCCGACGTCTTCTCCGAAGTTCAACGGGGATCTCAGGCCTCGCTCCGGGCAGCAGCAGTAGAGGTCTGCTCAGCGCGATCAGCTGATCACGCGAGTAAACAATAACAGTGCCCCCAACCAGAACCGTGGAAAAATTACGGTCCATTGTCTGACCGTTAACTTAATACACGAGAGAAAGAAAAAAAAAAACTCCAAAGAGAGAAGAAAGGCTTAAAAAATACTAATAAACAACACACTCGGGGGGAGCTGCTGCAACAGGCTGCCGCTAGCGCTGCGCCATCTTACAGAGTTTGATATAAAATCTGATGTTTTTCTGGTCCAGTTTCAGGTCTATGATGACATCACTGATGTTGAAGTACCAGTGGTCACGTTAACGTGTGGATCTCAGTGACGATGATGATGATCCATAACTGTGAATACTTCCTCATGAAGGTTACAGCTTCTCTGTGCTGCGTTCAAAACCAGAAAGACAAAGTTGACCAAGAAGTGTTCTGGTTGTGTCATTGTCTGACAACAGAACCAGAAATGATCCTAGTGAAAGAACAGTGATATTAGAATGATTGGAAATACAGTGAAGGTGATGCAGACGGTACACAGCAGACCCGGCTGGTTCTGATCCGATGCAGACGGAACACAGCAGACCCGGCTGGTTCTGATCCGTTGAACGTGTCTTCCACAGGTTCACAGCTCGTATTACGGAGCTGATGAAGGTCCTGAAGGAGCTGAACTCGGGCCGATACGAGCGGACCATGGTGACCCATCAGGAGAAAGGTACACATGACCCATGAAGTCTCAGAATACATCCTGAAGTCAGAACCCTGATGAACCAAACCAATGACTCCGTTCTGTTTGTTTTCCTCAGAGTCAGACCCTGCAGAGAAACTGGTCCTGGTACCAGGAGGAGGTCAGGTCATCAACAGAGACAACATCATCAAGTAGGTTTGATTGTGCTCCTGGAAACACACTGGTTTGTTTGTCGGTTGGTGGGTGGGTTTGTCGGTTGGTTGGTTTGTTTGTTTGTTTGTCGGTTGGTTGGTTTGTTGGTCGGTGGGTGGTTGGGTGAGTTTGTTTATCGGTCGGTCGGGTGGGTGGTTGGGTGGGTTTGTTTATCGGTCGGTCGGTTGGTTGGTTGGTAGGCAGGTAGGTAGGTTTGTTTGTCGGTTGGTTGGTTGGTTTGTTTGTCCGTTGGTAGGTAGGTTGGTTGGTCATGAGCTGAGTTACTGTTTTCACTTGTTCCAGGTTTGACCACACCCCTCTAGCGACCCCAAACGGGGATGTCCTGATCAGAGACCTGTCCTTCGAGGTGAACACACTTCATTCACTCATTTACTTCTCAGCATGACCTGAAGTTACTCCTCAAAACTATTTCATCCTGCAGATATGCAGGACTTGAGACGCGTGTCCTTGTCTTACTCACCCTGTCCTCTGTCCCCTGTCCTCTGCAGGTGAGGTCGGGCACCAACGTCCTGGTTTGTGGACCAAATGGCTGTGGAAAGAGTTCTCTGTTCAGAGTGCTCGGAGAGGTGATTATTGATCAGAGGTCATCAATATGTCTTCATGTATCAGTAGAACATGTCTTCATGTATCGGTAGAGAATGTCTTCATGTATCGGTAGAACACGATGACGTCATGTATCGGTAGAACGTCTTCATGTATCAGCAGAACATGTCTTCATGTATCGGCAGAACATGTCTTCATGTATCGGTAGAACATGTCTTCATGTATCGGTAGAACATGTCTTCATGTATCGGTAGAGCATGTCTTCATGTATCGGTAGAACATGTCTTCATGTATCGGTAGAACATGTCTTCATGTATCGGTAGAACATGTCTTCATGTATCGGTAGAACATGTCTTCATGTATCGGTAGAGCATGTCTTCATGTATCGGTAGAACATGTCTTCATGTATCGGTAGAACATGTCTTCACGTATCGGTAGAACGTCTTCACGTATCAGCAGAACATGTCTTCATGTATCGGTAGAACATGTCTTCATGTATCGGTAGAACACTATGACATCATGTATCGGTAGAACACGATGACATCATGTATCGGTAGAACACGATGACATCATGTATCGGTAGAGCATGTCTTCATGTATCAGTCGAACATGTCTTCATGTATCAGCAGAACATGTCTTCATGTATCGGCAGAGCATGTCTTCATGTATCGGTAGAACATGTCTTCATGTATCGGTAGAACATGTCTTCACGTATCGGTAGAACACGATGACGTCATGTATCGGTAGAACATGTCTTCATGTATCGGTAGAACACGATGACATCATGTATCGGTAGAACACGATGACATCATGTATCGGTAGAGCATGTCTTCATGTATCAGTCGAACATGTCTTCATGTATCAGCAGAACATGTCTTCATGTATCGGCAGAGCATGTCTTCATGTATCGGTAGAACATGTCTTCATGTATCGGTAGAACATGTCTTCACGTATCGGTAGAACACGATGACGTCATGTATCGGTAGAACATGTCTTCATGTATCGGTAGAGCATGTCTTCATGTATCGGTAGAACATGTCTTCATGTATCGGTAGAACATGTCTTCATGTATCGGTAGAACATGTCTTCATGTATCGGTAGAGCATGTCTTCATGTATCGGCAGAACATGTCTTCATGCATCAGCAGAACATGTCTTCATGTATCGGTGGAACACGACGTCATGTATCGGTGGAACACAACGTCGTGTATCGGTGGAACACGATGACGTCATGTATCGGTAGAACACGATGACGTCATGTATCGGGTAGAACACGATGACGTCATGTATCGGTGGAACACGATGACGTCATGTATCGGTGGAACACAACGTCATGAATCGGTAGAACACGTCTTCATGAATCGGTAGAACACGTCTTCATGAATCGGTAGAACATGTCTTCATGAATAGGTGGAACATGTCTTCATGAATCGGTGGAACATGTCTTCCAGCTGTGGCCTCTGTTCGGGGGACACCTGACCAAACCTGAGAGAGGGAAGCTGTTCTACGTCCCACAGGTGAGACGTTCTCGGTTCTCCTGAAACACAGAACATGACGTCATGTCAGAGAGTGTCCGACTTCATAATGACCAGATAACATGAGAATATAAACATGTTCCTCCTCAGAGACCCTACATGACTCTGGGCTCTCTGAGGGACCAGGTGATCTACCCTGACACCTGGGAGGACCAGCAGGGGAGGGGCATCTCTGACCAGGTGGGACACCAGTACACACCAGTACACACTAGTACACACCACTTCACACCAGTACACACCACTCACACCGGTACACACCACTCACACCAGTACACACCACTTCACACCACTACACAACACTACACACCAGTACACACCACTTCACACCAGTACACACCACTTCACACCACTCACACCGGTACACACCACTTCACACCACTACACACCAGTACACAACACTACACACTGCTGTTGTGCCTCTTTGTCTCTCCTGTCTCACCCATGTCTGTATGTCCCAGGTGTTGAAGGAGTACCTTGACAACGTCCAGCTGGGACACATCCTGGACAGGGAGGGTAGCTGGGACACGGTCCAGGACTGGATGGACGTCCTCAGTGGAGGGGAGAAGCAGAGGATGGCGGTAAGGACACACCACTGATGTACACACACACACACACACACACACACACAGCTCTTTACTCGTTAATCAAGATGACGCCGTGCTAGTGGCAGCCTGTTACAGCAGCTCCCCCGAGTGTGTTTGTTTCAAGTATTTTTCTTTCTTTCTTCTCTCTTCGGAGTTGGTTTTTTTTCTTCACGTGTGTTAAGTGACGGTCTGACAATGGACCGTAACTTTTCCACTTTTCTGGTGGCTCTTCTACTTTTTTCCCTCTTTGTAACGGAGAGCTACACACAGTGGACTGGGGCCATTGTTTACTCTCGTGATCAGCTGATCATGCTGAGTAGACCTCTACTGCTGCTGCCCGGAGCGAGGCCTGAAATCCCGGACGAACTTCAAAGACGACGTTGGGGTCGCAGAGCTGGAGTTAAACTGAAGGCGAAGAGGAGGAAATATAAACCATCGGTACCGGAGATTTTAATGGGGAACGTGAGGTCGTTGGCCAACAAGACGGACGAGCTCGGCGCTGGTAAAGACCCAGAGGGAGTACCGGGAGTGCAGCATCAAGTGTTTCACCGAGACATGGCTGCACTCACATCTCCCGGACCACAGCGCGGCCGTACCCGGCTTCAGGACTGTTCGGGGGGACGGAGACGTTGTTCGGAGCTTTAAGAAGAAAGGTGGAGAGATTGCAGTCTATGTGAACGAGAGGTGGTGCAATCCCGACCACGTGTGTGAAGGAACGTTTCTGTAGCCCGGACATTGAACTTCTCGCCGTGGGAATGCGCCTGTGTTATTTGCCGAGGGAGTTCACGTCCGCCATTGTTATCGCTGCGTACGTTCCTCCATCAGCTGACGTAGAGGCAGCAGTGGACACCATCTACTCCACTGTGGCTAAACTTCAGACTAAGCATCCCGGTCCATTTTTGTTAGTTACTGGAGACTTTAACCAGTCTGGATAAAGTTCTGCCAACTGTTCACCAGTATGTGAACTGCCCCACCCGGAACAATAAAACTCTGGACCTACTGTATGCTAATGCCATGGATGCATACAGTACTACTGCCCTTCCCCCCCTTGGTAGATCAGACCACAACCTGGTCCTGCTGGCACCAAAGTATGTCCCCCTGGTGCAGAGGCAGCCTGTAACCACCAGAACCGTGAGGAGGTGGACACAGAAGGCTAAAGACGCCCTGCAGGACTGCTTTGAGTCCACGGACTGGGATGTGCTGTGTGGACCATATGGGGAGGACATCAACAGCAGGACGGACTGTATCACAGAATACATTAAATTCTGTGAACACACCACCGTACCATCCTGGACTGTAAAATGCTTCCCCAACAACAAGCCGTGGATCACCAGTGACCTGAAAGTTCTTCTTAATCAGAAGAAAGCAGCCTTCAGGTCTGGGGACAGGGAGGAGCTCAGGAGAGTGCAGCGCCACCTGAAGGAGAAGATGAGGGAGTGCAAGGACTCCTACAGGAGGAAGCTGGAGGCCAAACTCCAGCAGAACAACGTGAGGGAGGTGTGGACCGGTATGAAGGAGATTACTGGGTTCAAGGGGAGAGAGAGAGACAACCAGGGGGACCCTGGAGAGGAACAATTAGGGGGACCCTGGAGAGGAACAACCAGGGGGAACCTGGAGAGGAACAACCAGGGGGAACCTGGAGAGGAACAATGAGCTAAACTGTTTCTTCAACAGGTTTAGTTCACAGACCTCATCTGTCTCCTCCACACACCACACCTCCCAAACACCTCTGCTGCCTTCCCCCCTCCCTCCTCTGTCCCCCCTGGTGAGCTGCATGGACACAGAGTCCTCAACTCCAAAGGGCTCTTCCTCCATTGACACCTTGACCCCCGCCCTCCCTCACACCCTCCTCTCTGTGATGACTGGCCAGGTTAGGAGACAGCTGGAGAGACTCCACCAGCGCAAGGCTGTAGGACCTGAAGGCATCAGCCCCAGGGTCCTGAAGACCTGACGGCATCGGCCCCGGGGGTCCTGAAGACCTGCACCGTCCAGTTGGCTGAGGTCCTACAACACCTCTTCAACCTGAGCCTGAAGCAGGAGGAGGTCCCGGTGCTGTGGAAGACGTCCTGCCTGGTTCCTGTACCGAAGAAGACAACTCCATCCGGCCTCAACGACTACCGACCGGTTGCCCTCACATCTCATGTGATGAAGGTGCTGGAGAGGCTGGTCTTGGCCCACCTCAGGTTGCTGGTGAAATCTTCTCTGGACCCTCTGCAATTTGCGTACCAGCCTCATGTGGGAGTGGACGATGCCATCATCTACCTGCTGCAACGAGCTCAGTCTCACCTGGATGGAACCGGTGACTCTGTGAGAATCACTTTCTTTGATTTCTCCAGTGCATTCAACACCATCCAACCACTGCTGCTGAGGGTGAAGCTGCGGGTGGTGGGGGTGGACATGTCCACCGTCTCCTGGATCACTGACTACCTGACAGGCAGACCACAGTTTGTCCTTCTGGGCAGTGTGCTGTCTGATACGGTGGTCAGTGGTACTGGAGCTCCTCAGGGAACTGTTCTGTCTCCCTTCCTGTTCACCTTCTACACCACTGACTTCCAGAACAACTCAGAGTCAAGACATCTGCAGAAGTTCTCTGATGACTGCAGTGGACGGTGTATAAGGGATGGACAGGAGGAGGAGTCAGTGGTCGGTGTATAAGGGATGGACGGGAGGAGGAGTCAGTGGACGGTGAATAAGGGATGGACGGGAGGAGGAGTCAGTGGACGTGTATAAGGGATGGACGGGAGGAGTAGTCAGTGGACGGTGCATAAGGGATGGACGGGAGGAGGAGTCAGTGGACGGTGTATAAGGGATGGACGGGAGGAGGAGTACAGGGCAGTAGTGGAGGACTTTGTGGAGTGGGCTGGTAGAAATCACCTCCTCCTGAAGACCAGAGAGATGGTGGTCGACTTCAGGAGGAAGACGACGGCTCCACAACCGCTGAGAGTTCTGGGAGAGGAGGTGGACATGGTGGAGGAGTACAAGTACCTGGTGTCTCCATGACAACAGACTGAACTGGAAGACCAACATCAACGCTGTCTGCAAGAAGGTGATGAGTCGACTCTTTTTCTTGAGGAAACTTCGATCCTTCAATGTGTGCAGCGAGATGTTGGAGATGTTCTACCATCTGTTGTGGCCAGTGAACTGTACTTCTAGTAGCCTGCTGGGGGGAGGAGGGGGGAGGGGGGCAGCATTGTAGCCGGAGACACCAACAGACTTAACAAACTGGTTAAGAAGGCCGGCTCCATCATTGGCTGCAAACTGGACAGTCTGGAAAAGGAGGTGGAGAGGAGGACGCTGAGGAAACTATTATCCATATTGGATAATCCTGACCACCCTCTCCACCTGCTGCAGGGACAGAGGAGGACGTTCTCCAAAAGACTCCTCCAGCTGCTGTCACAAGGACAGATACAGGAGATCATTGATACAGGAGATCATTCCTGATACAGGAGATCATTCCAGATACAGGAGATCATTCCTGATACAGGAGATCATTCCAGATACAAGAGATCATTCCAGATACAGGAGATCTTTCAGGAGATCATTCCAGATACAGGAGATCATTCCTGTCCATTGCAATCAATCTATCTATCTATCAATCTCTCTCTCTCTCTCTCTCTCTCTCTCTCTCTCTCTCTCTCTCTCTCTCTCTCTCTCTCTCTCTCTCTCCCATGTATTTATTCATTTATTCACTCATGGTTGTGTTCCGGTTCTTCCAGATGGCCCGGCTCTTCTACCACAAACCACAGTTCGCCATCCTGGACGAGTGTACTAGTGCTGTGAGTGTAGATGTGGAGGATTACATCTACAGCCACTGTAGGACGGTACGGACCCACTACACACACACACACATACACACACACACACACACACACACACACACACACACACACACACACACACACACACACACACACACACACAGATACATACACACACACACACAGACACACACACACACACACACACACACACACACACACACACACACACACACACACACACACACACACACACACACACACACACACACACACACACACACACACACACACACACACATACACACACATCTACAGCCACAACAACACAAAGACACATCTCAGCTGGGTGGAACACTGTGTCAGAGAACCAGTGAAGTAGATCCAGTGAGGTAGATCCAGTGAAGTAGAACTAGTGAGGTAGAACCAGTGAAGTAGATCCAGTGAAGTAGAATCAGTGAAGTAGAACTAGTGAGGTAGAACCAGTGAAGTAGATCCAGTGAGGTAGAACCAGTGAGGTAGATCCAGTGAAGTAGAACCAGTGAGGTAGAACCAGTGAGGTAGAACCAGTGAAGTAGAACTAGTGAGGTAGAACCAGTGAAGTAGATCCAGTGAAGTAGAACCAGTGAAGTAGAACTAGTGAGGTAGAACCAGTGAAGTAGATCTAGTGAGGTAGAACCAGTGAAGTAGAACCAGTGAGGTAGAACCAGTGAAGTAGAACTAGTGAGGTAGAACCAGTGAAGTAGATCTAGTGAGGTAGAACCAGTGAAGTAGAACCAGTGAGGTAGAACCAGTGAAGTAGAACCAGTGAGGTAGAACCAGTCAGGTAGAACCACATACTGGATATAAAGGAGTTCGTAGTTTCAGGTCAGGTTTCCAATCAGATCAGTCAGATCCACCGCTGGCTCCTCCCCCATCTCGTCCAAATATGGTCACTTCCTGCTCCAAACTGCTCCGAACTAGCAAAGATGGTGAGGAAGAGATATCATCACTGATGGTTGTTAACATGTCAGCAACATGCTGTCATCTCCAGTTCATACAGTTCAACCAACTGCTGTTCAATGTTTTGGAAACATTAAAAAAGATGGAGACTTGAGGAAGTGGACCGAGAACAGCTGCTCAGTCCTGGTTGTGTTTGTGTATCCACAGGTGGGCATCACCTTGTTCACAGTGTCCCACAGGAAGTCCCTGTGGAAGCACCACGAGGTAAGAACCATGTCCATCAGTCCTGCACACTTCACTGCATCAGAGATTCATCAGCAGCAACAGGACAGAGCAGTGAAGTTCAGTCTCTCCAGGAAGTCCCGTTTTGTCATCTCAATATTTAACGGAAATTCAAGCAAACTCCACAATATATGCTGAAGCTTGTAATTTGTTTTAATTCACAAGATTTTTCTGCAAAAAACTGTCATCATTAGAATCTGTGCTGAAAGGATTAACAAAAATAACTCATTTACAACCAGAAAGTATTAAATTACATGATGTGATTAAATGTTTGTGATCAGAGGAAGTTAAATGAGTTTTGTCCACACGTCCAGTTGTCAGAGACGTCTCTTTGTTTGTTTCATCCAGCAGGTCTATGTGTTGAATGAACATGAATTAAACAGCATCTAAAGCTCTTATTTTGACAGCTGATGTCGTCCTTGTTTCTATATTCCAGTCACAGACGGTCTGTTCTGGAAACATACACAGCTTTTAGGACCTTTTAGCAGCTTTTATGAGTTTTTAGCAGCTTGTAGGAGCTTTTAGGAACTTTTAGGAGCTTTTAGGAACTTTCAGGACCTTTTAGGAGCTTTTAGGAACTTTTAGGAGCTTTTAGGAGCTTTTATCTCCACGGTTCTCTAAGTTCAGTAAATACATAAAAAAGATTGGAACTAAAATATTTATGTGATGTGCAGCAGGATTATTATCACAGGAAGTGATTACACATTTATTAGTTTATCAAGTAGATTAAACAAAATATATTTTTCTCAACTTTTTTCTAATTCCCACAATTTTCCACAAAGAACTCATTTAAAACTCCACAAATAACATCGAAATCTTGTTTGATCAAAACAATCATGAGACGACTTCTGTATGATAAATGTTGTCTCCTGTCCTCCTCCTCTCCTCACCCTGTTGTCTCTCTCCTGTCCTCCTCCTCTCCTCACCCTGTTGTCTCTCTCCTGTCCTCCTCCTCTCCTCACCCTGTTGTCTCTCCTGTCCTCCTCTCCTCTCCTTACCCTGTTGTCTCTCCTGTCCTCTCCTCTCCCTGTTGTCTCTCCTGTCCTCCTCTCCTCTCCCTGTTGTCTCTCCTGTCCTCCTCCTCTCCTCACCCCGTTGTCTCTCCTGTCCTCCTCTCCTCTCCTTACCCTGTTGTCTCTCCTGTCCTCCTCTCCTCTCCCTGTTGTCTCTCCTGTCCTCCTCCTCTCCTCACCCCGTTGTCTCTCCTGTCCTCCTCTCCTCTCCTTACCCTGTTGTCTCTCCTGTCCTCCTCTCCTCACCCTGTTGTCTCTCCTGTCCTCCTCCTCTCCTCACCCTGTTGTCTCTCCTGTCCTCCTCTCCTCACCCTGTTGTCTCTCCTGTCCTCCTCCTCTCCTCACCCCGTTGTCTCTCCTGTCCTCCTCCTCTCCTCACCCTGTTGTCTCTCCTGTCCTCCTCCTCTCCTCACCCTGTTGTCTCTCTCCTGTCCTCCTCCTCTCCTCACCCTGTTGTCTCTCTCCTGTCCTCCTCCTCTCCTCACCCTGTTGTCTCTCCTGTCCTCCTCTCCTCTCCCTGTTGTCTCTCCTGTCCTCCTCCTCTCCTCACCCTGTTGTCTCTCTCCTGTCCTCCTCCTCTCCTCACCCTGTTGTCTCTCCTGTCCTCCTCTCCTCTCCTTACCCTGTTGTCTCTCCTGTCCTCTCCTCTCCCTGTTGTCTCTCCTGTCCTCCTCTCCTCTCCCTGTTGTCTCTCCTGTCCTCCTCTCCTCACCCCGTTGTCTCTCCTGTCCTCCTCTCCTCTCCTTACCCTGTTGTCTCCTGTCCTCCTCTCCTCACCCTGTTGTCTCTCCTGTCCTCCTCCTCTCCTCACCCTGTTGTCTCTCCTGTCCTCCTCCTCTCCTCACCCCGTTGTCTCTCCTGTCCTCCTCCTCTCCTCACCCTGTTGTCTCTCCTGTCCTCCTCCTCTCCTCACCCTGTTGTCTCTCTCCTGTCCTCCTCCTCTCCTCACCCTGTTGTCTCTCTCCTGTCCTCCTCCTCTCCTCACCCTGTTGTCTCTCCTGTCCTCCTCCTCTCCTCACCCTGTTGTCTCTCCTGTCCTCCTCTCCTCTCCTTACCCTGTTGTCTCTCCTGTCCTCTCCTCTCCCTGTTGTCTCTCCTGTCCTCCTCTCCTCACCCTGTTGTCTCTCCTGTCCTCCTCTCCTCTCCTTACCCTGTTGTCTCTCCTGTCCTCCTCTCCTCACCCTGTTGTCTCTCCTGTCCTCCTCTCCTCACCCTGTTGTCTCTCCTGTCCTCCTCCTCCTCACCTTGTCTTGTCCCTGTCTCCTGTAGTATTACCTCCACATGGACGGGAGAGGGAACTACGACTTCAAGCCCATCACAGAGGAGACGGTGGAGTTCGGCTCGTAACCGGCTGCTGACGTTACCCACGATGCACTGCTCCGATAAACCAGTCCGTTAATTCTTTGCACATTAGACAGAGGTTAGATTTAACATGAAAACGTTGTTTTTAATCCTTTCTAACTCGGCCTTGGACCCTGTTTGTCTGCTCTTATTTAAAGCATAAGTCCTGTCTAATCACTCATTTGTTCACTTTGATTATCAACACTTGTAATTTATTTTGCCAATGTGGAGCGTTTGAAGGCGGAGCTACACGAACTGTTTCATCACCTCCTCCTGATCATGTGATCAGCCTGTAGTGAGGACCTGATATCGGAGGTCTGAGACATCATGTCCTGCAGTAAACTGTCCCACTGAGTTCTACTGAAGTATGTGTACGGGGTGTAATGATTCATACATGTTCATTCACACACGTTAAAGTCTCAGCTGACAGCAGCCGAGGCTGCCAATCACCTGCAGCCCTGTTATCAAGATAACACTGAACAGTCACTGTGCAATTAACATGATTATAACGTGATGATTACAACATGATTAGAACACGTGATGATTAGAATTTGATGATTAGAACAATTATAACGTGATGATTAGAACATTTGATTATAACACGTGATGATTAGAACGTGATTATAACACGTGATTATAACGTGATGATTAGAACGTGATTATAACACGTGATTATAACGTGATTATAACGTGATTGTAACATGATTATAACATAACGTGATTATAACAACGTGATTATAACATGATTATAACGTGATGATAACATGATTATAACACATGATTACAACGTGATTATAACATGATTATTACACGCGATTATAACATGATTATAACGTGATTATAACATGATTATAACGTGATTATAACACGTGATGATAACATGATTATTACACGTGATTATAACATGATTATATTGTGATTATAACATTATAACGTGATTATAACATGATTATAACAATGTGATTATAACATGATTATAACATTATAACATGATTATAACACGTGAAGATAACATGATTATAACGTGATGATAACGTGATTATAACATGATAAGAACACGTGACGATTATAACATGATTAGAACACGTGACGATTATAACACAAGAACACGTGACGATTATAACATGTTAGAACACGTGACGATTAAAACATGATTAGAACACGTGACGATTAGAACACGTGATGATTACAACATGATTAGAACACATGATTATAACATGATTATAACACGTGATGATTATAACATGAAGTGACTGATCATGAAGTGAGTGAATCATTAGAACCAGAAAAGTTAAAAATGTCCAAGAATGATTTAATTGAAATATGAGCATCTTTTATTATCTGTGATAATGTAATAGAGTAATTAAACATAACTAGAAGATAAGAATCCACCACAGCTGTTTGAGAGGGAACTCCAGACATGAAGGCAGACTGTAGTGACACCTCAGCAGTGGAAGGACAGCTCCTCTACCTGACCCAGGTGTAGTGAGCAGCCTGTAAACCACGCCCACTAAACCTCCAGTCCACCTTAAATCCAACATGGTGCCTGATTGCTGTTCTGCTGCTGCAGTGAGCCTGTATGTTCCAACGGTACCGACCCGGTTGGTTCCGCTCGGCTCCAGTAGATCTCTGATCTGAACATTCCTCCTCCAACAGACTCTCTGAATGTCTAACATATTAAAGTGATTCCATCCAGGCCTCTGTACTGAGACTTCCTGCCTCAGGTCCAGCTGCCAGGCGGCTGTGATGTGAGGGGTCAGGGGTCGCGGACACATGAAGCGCGCTGGCACCCCCTGGTGTCTAAACCTTTGATCCAGGCAGCTGGACTCACAAAGCTCCTTGAAAAAGCTGCTTTTATACAAACCTGTAAAAAGTTATTGCAGTGCCAGGTTCTGCTCTGGAGCCAGTCGGACCGATTCATGAAGAGCGGTACCGCCAGAGTCTGGTCATGGATCTGCTGTGATTAAAGAACAGGAACACGCTTGTAGCTCAGCTCTAGTCAGTCTGTTCATGAAGACGTGAAGACATGTGAAGACATGGCGTCCACACTCATCTGCCTTCTGGTTCAAGTGTCCTCATGAAGGTTAGAGCATCGTGTTTGTGGGACTGAGACGGTCTGTGGGCGGAGTCTGCGATCTGTGGGCGGAGTCTCAGTTTATGGAGGATCCCTGACAGCAGATCCTCATGACTCAGCACATCTGTCCTGTAACTGTAATAAACTTTGAAGTAACTTTATTTTGAAATGACAGGAAAGAGCCTGATTTTATACAGATAATGAAGCTGTTCTGATCTCACTGCATTAAAAAAAAAAAAAAAAAACTGGGACAAATGTGTTTTCATAAAGACGTCTTTTTTCTTGTGATGTGGCTTCATGTGTAGAACTATATTTATGAGGAGCTTCAGCTGTAAAATGTATTATTATGATTTATTGTTTGTGAATGTCCTCAAACAGATCATTTTACCTGTTGTAGTGTGACGGAGTGTCAATGATCAAGACGGTGTCGTAACCAAGACGACCTGATGTGTGTCAGAGGTTACTGTTGTAACCAGGAGTTACCATCTCACTGGAGACTTCTGTCAGAACCATCAGGACCATCAGGATCAGGAGTTTTATGTCTCAAACACGGACCCTTCCAGGTCTGTAAAATGGTTCTGATCCAGAAGTGTCTTCAGCTGCAATACCAGCGAGTGCCACTAGAGGTCGGCTCCAAAAAGCCTCCGGCTCCATAGACTCCCATTCAACTTCTGTCATCAAATCCAAAGTGAATAAAATGTGTCCATCAGTTATCTCGGTGTTGTTAGCTAAAGTCACTCCTTCTTATTAGTTTTCTGGAGGTCCATCTGAAAATAATCCCTCATTCATTAGAAAAGAAGATTCAAGAAGACCTGTTTTTGGGGGCGTGTCTGTTTGATTGACAGGCCTGTGGTGCAGTCAGGTTAGAGTCAGATCCAATGCTGGCTCCTCCCCCAGCTCATCCAAACATGGTCACTTCCTGCTCCAAACCGCTCTGAACTAGAAAGACGGTGTCGGTGTGAAGGAGGCTGACAGTCACTTCAGTTTGAAGAGTTCATTACAGACTGTCTCTTATTGTGCTGATTTTACATCATGTAATAAATCATCTCAAAGGAATCTGCAGCTTTAAGTCAAATACCTTCAGAGATTATCACCTATGAATCAAGTGTCCAATAAAAAGTGAACAGCTAAATGACATCATATGTCATAAAACTTACTACCAATCAGAGTTAAAAGAAAATGAAGACTTCCTTCAGGTCTTTGTGTTTCACTGAGTACTTATTGACGTGTGTTAAAGTCTCTCCACGCTGCCGCTTTGATAGCGTGTTGAATGGCACATGCGTGTTCGTACATGTGTGCTCCGTGAGTCACACTTTGACCTGCTGAACAGCTGATTTCCTGCTCTGAAACAGGAAGTCGTCTTACCTCCACAGAGAGGTTAGTTTCACTTTGAAGCAGAAGCGATCGGAGGAGTCATGGGCAGACTTCAGCGGGAGATCTTCGTCTTCATCCTCCTCTTCAACAGCAGCTGGACCCGGATCCACTCTGAGGAACCAGGTACTGTCCCGTCTGCTGGGGAACCGAGGGTTAACCTGAGCTACAGGATGTGGTCATGTGATCAAAGATCATTTCACATCAGGACGTCTGAGTTCATGTTCTGTTGCTGAATCAGAGATTAAATTCTGAAATGGCTGGAATGCAAATAAAACTCCAGGAACTTTGTTGTTTGACTGAACATTTAATCACAACTTTCAAAGTTGGTTTTCAGGAAGTTTTAAGACCACCAGACTGGACAAGATTTGAAACGTTGAAATGAAAATGAATTCAAAACAGAAGAAAAGTCAAATTCAATAAGCCCACGTCACTCTGTAGATGGAAGTGCAACCAGAACCACAACCAGAACCAGCTGTGACTGATATTTAAACATTCAAACCTACATTCATTTTAATAAGCTGACGTCAGGTGATGTTAAAGGTCATAATTCAAAGGGAATTTGGTCATTAAGCTCTTCTGTTGTTGTTTTAACCTCCGATTTATTAACAATATTTATCCTTCAGATTACAGAAATAAATATTAAAAAATGTGCTCAACAGAATTAAATTAAAAAAGAACAAGACAATGGTCTTCAAGAAAATCCTGACTCATCAATATCTGATTCACATGTCCATCATGAATGAGTGACAGCTCATCACATGTCCATCAGGGATGAGTGACAGCTCATCAAATGTCCATCAGGAATGAGTGACAGCTCTGAGAGGATGTTGGTGTCGTCCACAGCTGCGATGCGGTTGGTAGTTCTGGCGGACTGGGGCGGTGTCCCCGTCCCTCCCTACTACACTGCTCATGAACAAGCTGTGGCAGCAGAAGTGGACCGGCTTGCCCGGACAGATGGACTGGACTTCGTCCTCAGCCTGGGAGACCACTTCTACTTCAGTGGTGTCCAGGATGTGGACGATCCCCGCTTCAAGGTCAGAACCAACACAGTAGGAGGGACGTGTCTTCAAATCATTATCCAGTCACAGTTTGTGTCTCATTAACTACAGCTGGCAAGAGGTTCTGTTTGGTCCTGTTGGACCTGCAGACTGTGGATGGACAGACTTCTGGCAGGACGTTCTGGTCCACTCTGTCCACATGGAGTTCCTCTTTGTGTCTGACGTGTAAACAGTACCTGAGACCTGAGGGGTTCTGTTGGGGGTTAAACGGGTGTTGTGCTGTTCTGTAAACCATCTCCAGATCTGTCACAGTACAAAGGTTCTGTTCAGTCCACGATGGACTGATGGAACTAGTTTCACATGTTCAGATCTTTAATTCAGAAACACAGTTTTAGTTTATTTTAGTGTTTGTTTTCTTTAATATTTCCCTCCGTAGTGTTTGTTTTCTTTAATATTTCCCTCCGTAATGTTTGTTTTCTTTAATATTTCCCTCCGTAATGTTTGTTTTCTTTAATATTTCCCTCCGTAGTGTTTGTTTTCTTTAATATTTCCCTCCGTAATGTTTGTTTTTTTTTTTTTTAATAATTCCCTCCGTAATGTTTGTTTTCTTTAATATTTCCCTCCGTAATGTTTGTTTTCTTTAATATTTCCATCCGTAATGTTTGTTTTCTTTAATATTTCCATCCGTAGTTTGTTTTCTTTAATATTTCCCTCCGTAGTGTTTGTTTTCTTTAATATTTCCCTCCGTAATGTTTGTTTTCTTTAATATTTCCGTAATGTTTGTTTTCTTCCGTAATGTTTGTTTTCTTTAATATTTCCATCCGTAGTTTGTTTTCTTTAATATGTTTAGTGTTTGTTTTCTTTAATATTTCCCTCCGTAGTGTTTGTTTTCTTTAATATTTCCCTCCGTAGTGTTTGTTTTCTTTAATATTTCCCTCCGTAGTGTTTGTTTTCTTTAATATTTCCATCCGTAATGTTTGTTTTCTTTAATATTTCCCTCCGTAATGTTTGTTATCTTTAATATTTCTCTACTTAGTGTTTGTTTTCTTTAATATTTCCCTCCGTAATGTTTGTTTTCTTTAATATTTCCCTCCGTAATGTTTGTTTTCTTTAATATTTCCCTCCGTAGTGTTTGTTTTCTTTAATATTTCCCTCCGTAATGTTTGTTTTCTTTAATATTTCCCTCCGTAATGTTTGTTTTCTTTAATATTTCCATCCGTAATGTTTGTTTTCTTTAATATTTCCCTCCGTAATGTTTGTTTTCTTTAATATTTCCCTCCGTAGTGTTTGTTTTCTTTAATATTTCCCTCCGTAGTGTTTGTTTTCTTTAATATTTCCCTCCGTAGTGTTTGTTTTTTTTTTTTTCTTTAATATTTCCCTCCGTAGTGTTTGTTTTCTTTAATATTTCCCTCCGTAGTGTTTGTTTTCTTTAATATTTCCCTCCGTAGTGTTTGTTTTCTTTAATATTTCCCTCCGTAGTGTTTGTTTTCTTTAATATTTCCCTCCGTAGTTTGTTTGTTTTCTTTAATATTTCCCTCCGTAGTGTTTGTTTTCTTTAATATTTCCCTCCGTAGTGTTTGTTTTCTTTAATATTTCCATCCGTAATGTTTGTTTTCTTTAATATTTCCATCCGTAGTTTGTTTTCTTTATTATTTCCCTCCGTAGTGTTTGTTTTCTTTAATATTTCCCTCCGTAATGTTTGTTTTCTTTAATATTTTTGTGTTTTTCTTTATTATTTCCCTCCGTAATGTTTGTTTTCTTTAATATTTCCCTCCGTAATGTTTGTTTTCTTTAATATTTCCCTCCGTAGTGTTTGTTTTCTTTAATATTTCCATCCGTAGTTTGTTTTCTTTAATATTTCCCTCCGTAGTGTTTGTTTTCTTTAATATTTCCCTCCGTAATGTTTGTTTTCTTTAATATTTCCCTCCGTAATGTTTGTTTTCTTTAATATTTCCATCCGTAGTGTTTGTTTTCTTTAATATTTCCCTCCGTAGTGTTTGTTTTCTTTAATATTTCCCTCCGTAGTGTTTGTTTTCTTTAATATTTCCCTCCGTAATGTTTGTTTTCTTTAATATTTCCCTCCGTAGTGTTTGTTTTCTTTAATATTTCCGTCCGTAATGTTTGTTTTCTTTAATATTTCCCTCCGTAGTGTTTGTTTTCTTTAATATTTCCCTCCGTAGTGTTTGTTTTCTTTAATATTTCCATCGGTGGTGTTTGTTTTCTTTAATATTTCCCTCCGTAATGTTTGTTTTCTTTAATATTTCCCTCCGTAGTGTTTGTTTTCTTTAATATTTCCCTCCGTAATGTTTGTTTTCTTTAATATTTCCCTCCGTAATGTTTGTTTTCTTTAATATTTCCCTCCGTAGTGTTTGTTTTCTTTAATATTTCCCTCCGTAGTGTTTGTTTTCTTTAATATTTCCCTCCGTAATGTTTGTTTTCTTTAATATTTTCCGTAATGTTTGTTTTCTGTAACATTTCCCTCTTTAATGTTTGTTTTCTTTAATATTTCCCTCCGTGTTTGTTGTTTGTTTTTTCTTTAATATTTCCCTCCGTAATGTTTGTTTTCTTTAATATAGTGTTTGTTTTCTTTAATATTTCCCTCCGTAGTGTTTGTTTTCTTTAATATTTCCCTCCGTAATGTTTGTTTTCTTTAATATTTCCCTCCGTAGTGTTTGTTTTCTTTAATATTTCCCTCCGTAGTGTTTGTTTTCTTTAATATTTCCCTCCGTAATGTTTGTTTTCTTTAATATTTCCCTCCGTAATGTTTGTTTTCTTTAATAATAGTGTTTGTTTTCTTTAATATTTGCCTCCGTAGTGTTTGTTTTCTTTAATATTTCCATCCGTATGTTTGTTTTCTTTAATATTTCCCTCCGTAGTGTTTGTTTTCTTTAATATTTCCCTCCGTAATGTTTGTTTTCTTTAATATTTCCCTCCGTAATGTTTGTTTTCTTTAATATTTCCCTCCGTAGTGTTTGTTTTCTTTAATATTTCCGTAGTGTTTGTTTTCTTTAATATTCCGTAGTGTTTGTTTTCTTTAATATTTCCATCCGTAATGTTTGTTTTCTTTAATATTTCCATCCGTAGTTTGTTTTCTTTAATATTTCCCTCCGTAGTGTTTGTTTTCTTTAATATTTCCCTCCGTAGTGTGTTTTCCGTAATGTTTGTTTTCTTTAATATTTCCCTCCGTAGTGTTTGTTTTGTTTGTTTTCCGTAATGTTTGTTTTCTTTAATATTTCCCTCCGTAATGTTTGTTTTCTTTAATATTTCCCTCCGTAATGTTTGTTTTCTTTAATATTTCCCTCATAATGTTTGTTTTCTTTAATATTTCTCTCCGCAGTGTTTGTTTTCTTTTTCTTTAATATTTCCCTCCGTAATGTTTGTTTTCTTTAATATTTCCCTCCGTAGTGTTTGTTTTCTTTAATATTTCCCTCCGTAGTGTTTGTTTTCTTTAATATTTCCATCCGTAATGTTTGTTTTCTTTAATATTTCCCTCGTAGTGTTTGTTTTCTTTAATATTTCCGTAATGTTTGTTTTCTTTAATATTTCCCTCCGTAGTGTTTGTTTTCTTTAATATTTCCCTCCGTAGTGTTTGTTTTCTTTAATAGACCCATTGTGCGGCTCCTCCCAGGTCCGACTACGTGCTGGTGGCTGGTCATTATCCTGTGTGGTCCATCGGCCATCACGGACCAACGTCCTGTCTGGTGAAGAGACTGAGACCTCTGCTGAAGAAGTACCGAGTCACTGCGTACCTGAGCGGCCACGACCACGACCTGCAGGTGTGTACTGAACAACACATCAACACACAAACAACATCATCTGTCCAGCACCGAACAGCTCCACCCTTCACATGATGTCACTGGATGTCACATGATGTCACTGGATGTCACATGATGTCAGGGACGGCTCCATTTAAATTTACAGCTCCTCTCTGCAGCAGCTGTCCACAGTCACAGGACAGTGTTTCCTGATCTCTGATTGGTCAGAGCTGGTGTCCATCACTCTTCCAGGACCAGCATGTTTTTACACGTTTAATAATCCACAGATCCAGTAGATGTCAGTGAAAGTGTCTCTCAGCTCTGTGTTGAAACCAGCTGATCTCTGTGATGTAAGAACTCACCTGTGTGATGCAGTACACCTGAGATTGACACATTATCTTCATCAGTTCATCAGAGAAGAAGACGGCACCTCATACGTGGTCAGCGGCAGTGGGACAGTCAGCGACCCATCCACCTACCACCGGGACGCTGTCCCCTCGTCCTGGCAGCTCTACTCCAGTCCTGTCAATCACACAGCAGGAGGCGTGGCTTACCTCCAGGTAACTGCTCATCACATGACGGTCCGCTTCATGCAGACAGACGGAAAGTGTGTTTACCAGGCAGAGCTGCTGCCGCGGTGCCCGGAGGTTCCTCATCACTTCACAGACACGTTCTCCTAGAGGTTGAACCGTTCTCCTACAGGTTGAACCGTTCTCCCAGAGGTTGAACCGTTCTCCTACAGGTTGAACCGTTCTCCTAGAGGTTGAACCGTTCTCCTAGAGGTTGAACTGTTCTCCTACAGGTTGAACCGTTCTCCTTCAGGTTGAACCGTTCTACTAGAGGTTGAACCACTGTCTGAATGTATTAATTAGTGTGTATTCATCATGATCAGTTCTGTTTCTTTATATTCATGTTTAAACTGAGTGGTTTATATTCATCATGATTTATATTCATCATGGTTTATATTCATCATGATTTATATTCATCGTGGTTTATATTCATCATGGTTTATATTCATCATGGTTTATATTCATCATGATTTATATATTCATCGTGGTTTATATTCAACGTGGTTTATATTCATCGTGGTTTATATTCATCATGATTTATATTTAACATGGTTTATATTCATCATGGTTTATATTCATCATGATTTATATTCATCATGATTTATATTCATAATGGTTTATATTCATCATGATTTATATTCATCATGATTTATATTCATCATGGTTTATATTCATCATGATTTATATTCATAATGGTTTATATTCATCATGGTTTATATTCATCATGATTTATATTCATCATGATTTATATTCATCATGATTTATATTCATCATGGTTTATATTCATCATGGTTTATATTCATCATGGTTTATATTCATCATGGTTTATATTCATCATGGTTTATATTCATCATAATTTATATTCATCATGGTTTATATTCATCATGGTTTATATTCATCATGGTTTATATTCATCATGATTTATATTCATCATGATTTATATTCATCATGGTTTATATTCATCATGGTTTATATTCATCATGATTTATATTGGTTTATTTATATTCATCGTGTTTTATATTCATCGTAGTTTATATTCATCATATATTCATCATGATTTATATTCATCATGGTTTATATTCATCATGGTTTATATTCATCATGATTTATATTCATCATGGTTTATATTCATCATGATTTATATTCAACATGGTTTATATTCATCATGGTTTATATTCATCATGATTTATATTCATCATGATTTATATTCATCATGATTTATATTCATCATGGTTTATATTCATCATGGTTTATATTCATCGTGGTTTATATTCATCGTGGTTTATATTCATCATGGTTTATATTCATCATGGTTTATATTCATCATGGTTTATATTCATCATGATTTATATTCATCATGGTTTATATTCATCATGGTTTATATTCATCATGATTTATATTCATCATGGTTTATATTCATCATGGTTTATATTCATCATGATTTATATTCATCATGATTTATATTCATCATGGTTTATATTCATCATGATTTATATTCATAATGGTTTATATTCATCATGGTTTATATTCATCATGATTTATATTCATCATGATTTATATTCATCATGATTTATATTCATCATGGTTTATATTCATCATGGTTTATATTCATCATGGTTTATATTCATCATGGTTTATATTCATCATGGTTTATATTCATCATGGTTTATATTCATCATGATTTATATTCATGATTTATATTCATCATGGTTTATATTCATCATGGTTTATATTCATCATGATTTATATTCATCATGATTTATATTCAACATGGTTTATATTCATCATGGTTTATATTCATCATGATTTATATTCATCATGGTTTATATTCATCATGATTTATATTCATCATGGTTTATATTCATGGTTTATATTCATCATGGTTTATATTCATCATGGTTTATATTCATCATGGTTTTATATTCATCATGATTTATATTCATCATGGTTTTATATTCATCATGGTTTATATTCATCATGATTTATATTCATCATGATTTATATTCATCATGGTTTATATTCATCATGATTTATATTCATCATGTTTATATTCATCATGTTTATATTTCATGGTTTATATTCATCATGATTTATATTCATCATGATTTATATTCATCATGATTTATATTCATCATGATTTATATTTCATGGTTTATATTCATGGTTTATATTCATCATGATTTATATTCATGATTTATATTCATCATGATTTATATTCATCATGATTTATATCATGGTTTATATTCATCATGTTTTATATTCATCGTAGTTTATAATCATCATGGTTTATATTCATCATGATTTATATTCATCGTGGTTTATATTCATCATGGTTTATATTCATCATGGTTTATATTCATCATGATTTATATTCATCATGGTTTATATTCATCATGATTTATTCAGCATGATTTATATTCATCATGGTTTATATTCATCATGATTTATATTCATCATGATTTATATTCATCATGGTTTATATTCATCATGATTTATATTCATCATGATTTATATTCATCATGATTTATATTCATCATGGTTTATATTCATCATGATTTATATTCATCATGGTTTATATTCATCATGGTTTATATTCATCATGATTTATATTCATCATGGTTTATATTCATCATGATTTATTCAGCATGGTTTATCTCCTTCTCTTTATAGGTCTGTTTATTTCATTTAGGATGTGTTCTCTGGTCATCCCCAGAAAAACTGGAGAAAAGCCGCCGGCTCATCGTCCAGAGGCTCACAGCAAGTTTAGATTACCAAACCATCAGATTATTGACTTCATTTACTCTGTTTGATTTACAAAGTAATGCTACCGGGTTACTGTCTTCAATAAATGATCTCATTCATGAAATGTGGAAATAAAAAAGGCCGATTAAAGAAATGATATGAGCATTTGGAGAGCCCAAAGAAGTAGACGAGGGTTAACGTGGACCTCCACAGCCTGTCTCTGTCTGATGTTAACAACATCTACCTACCAGCACCTCCAAAGACGAGCACCTCGAAGCTAGGCTAACAGACAGCTTCACATTTAGCTGGTAGACGTGAGAGGCTTTTATCTTCTCATCAGAATCTGGATTTAATAGGTTTCCCTTCAAATGATAACAATCCTAAACGTGTCTCTCTGCAGATGAATTTGAAGAAAAGTATTTAGAGCTTCACCAGATTGGTGACAGTGGATTAGAGGACATATATTCAGGCTACCGTAAAGAAGACCAAGTAAGAAGAAACATCACCAAGCTTCCAGCAGCACCTTCACAAGGAGGTGACCTCTTGTCTGATGGACATGAAGTCCAGCTCCACTCCCCTTACTCAGCGTGTTTCACTGCTTCTATCACACATCATCCTCAGGCAGATGGTGGACGCTGCCATTGACCTCCACTCCAAGGGAGTCTTTCACTGGGACATAAAGACCGAAAATGTCCTCATTGAAAGTGGACCTGATGGCCCTCGAGTCCGGAATATAGATTTTAGACGTGGCTGCCTGGTGAGGAATGGATTTAACAATAATTAGAGGGAAGATATTTGATTTTTCTCCTGCACTTCACTCAATATTTGAAAGACACAACTTTGATGTTTAAACAAGACTTGTGCTCCTTTACTGACCATTATGTCCTCCCTCCATCTTTATGTCTGCGTATCGTAGGTACCTTCTCGTTAGCCCCTCCAGAGTGGAAGTTCCAGAGAAAACACCAGGCCGGTCCAACAACAGTGGAGCACCTGGGGGCGTTATACAACCTGCTGGATCTTACAGGACCTACAGCTCCACCCTGGCTCAGCTGAGGATCAACCATCCAACCACATCCAGCCATCAACCATCCAACCACATCCAGCCATCAACCATCCAACCACATCCAGCCAGCCATCAACCATCCAACCACATCCAGCCATCAACCATCCAACCACATCCAGCCAGCCATCAACCATCCAACCACATCCAGCCAGCCATCAACCATCCAACCACATCCAGCCAGCCATCAACCATCCAACCACATCCAGCCAGCCATCAACCATCCAACCACATCCAGCCAGCCATCAACCATCCAACCACATCCAGCCATCAACCATCCAACCACATCCAGCCAGCCATCAACCATCCAACCACATCCAGCCAGCCATCAACCATCCAACCACATCCAGCCAGCCATCAACCATCCAACCACATCCAGCCAGCCATTAACCATCCAACCACATCCAGCCAGCCATCAACCATCCAACCACATCCAGCCAGCCATCAACCATCCAACCACATCCAGCCAGCCAGCTGTTCTCTTCTGTCTCTGAGCAGCTTCACACTGCTAGAGCAGCCTCTTTGTCCTCTGTCCTGATCCTTCTTGACCTTCTGCTGCATTGGACACAGTGAACCACCAGATCCTTCTTTCCTCCTTCAGGACCTCGGTGTCTCAGGCTCTGCTCTCTCCCTGTTCTCATCCGACCTCAACGACCTCACCTACCGGGTAACTTGGAGAGGATCTGTGTCTGAACCTTGTCCTCTCACTACTGGTGTCCCTCAAGGCTCCGTCCCGGGTCCCCTCCTCTTCTCTCTACACTGACTCTCTCGGCTCTGTCCTTCACTCGCATGTCTTTTCCTACCACAGCTATGCTGATGACACCCAACTGATCCTCTCTTTTCCAGATCTGAAACACAGGTAGCAGCATGAATCTCTGCCTGTCTGACTGACATGTCTCAGTGGATGTCCTCACACCACCTGGAAATCAACCTCCACAAGACCGACCTGCTCTTCCTTCCAGGGAAAGACTCTCCCACCCTCAACCTGACTACTACCTTCAACAACTCTGTTATCCCGACCCTGACTGATAAGAACCTCGGAGACACTCCACAGTCAACTCTCTTTTACTGCCAACATCACTGCAACAACACGTTCCTGTAGATACATGCTGCACAACATCAGGAGAATACGTCCTCTTCTCACTCAGAAGAGGAGGGAGAGAGGAGGGAGAGAGGAGGAGGACAGAGAGGAGGAGGGGGAGAGGAGGGAGAGGAGGAGGGAGAGAGGAGGAGGAAGAGAGAGAGGGAGAGAGGAGGGAGCGAGGGAGTGAATGCTGTGACGGACAGGTCCAGAGTCTGTTGATGTGGTCAGGTTGTCAGTTAGAGAGTCAGAGATAAAGAAGTGGTCGGAGACATGAAGTGGAGTTACAGTGAGGTTAGATGTGGAGCAGTTTCTGGTGAAATATAGTCCAGGTGGTTCCAACCTTTGTGAGAAGGAGGGGAAGGACTGAGGGAGACAGCAAAGGAAAACAGAAAGAGCACAAGGTCAGATGACTTCTCAGTCTGGATGTTAAAGTCACCCAGAAGGACAAGTGGAGGACCATGTTCTGGGACGTTTGACAGGAGGACGTCTAATTCGTCCAATAAATCTCCCAAAGGACCCCCCACCCCCCTCACACTTATCAATGGGAACAGAGAGATGGAAACGTGTTGTGTAAAATATTTATTCAACCTTTCACCACATAAAATGATCTTCAACAATCTGAAGGATCAAACAGCTAAAAAAACAAATCTGTTAATCAAACACAATAAATTAAACACTGCATACAAAAATAACATTTTCTAAGTGTTGATTTCAAATAAAGTTTCACCAGAATCCCCAAATATGTCATTATTACCATCACGTTCAGAAAGAAGCCTACAAAAAGCAATAAATAAGATGGGAGGGTAGTGTTCAGTACAGTCAGAGGTCCCATCACCACATTATGAAATATTACAGCTCACAGTGTTTTCTTAAAGTCTGCAGCTTGGAATGAGGAAAAATTAAATATTTCAGAACGCAGTTTCACAGAAACTAAAACTAAACTTATTCCAGTGATCCAACCGGATCTGTTCTCCTGGACCGGACCACCTAAGTCCAGCTCTGATGTCCCAGCTGTTCCCCGTTGGAGTGTGTGTGTGTGTGTGTGTGTGTGTGTGTGTGTGTGTGTGTGTGTGTGTGTGTGTGTGTGTGTGTGTGTGTGTGTGTGTGTGTGTGTGTGTGTGTGTGTGTGTGTGTGTGTGTGTGTGTGTGTGTCTATACATCCCGGAGCGGTACCCCTTCTCTTCCAGCCTTCTTGCTGTGTTTGCAGCAGACCACAGTGACAGCGATGATGATGCCGATCAGCAGCAGGATGAGGAAGATGGCTCCAGCGATCACGCTGACAGAATACACTGCACACAGGTCACATGACATCAGAGAGTTTCTCCAAGAGCGGGAAAAATGGTCATCTGTTGTACATCTCACTTTGTAAGAAACAGAGACTTTTAACACAAATGGAACATTTGTCACATTTCTATGAAATTCCTTCACAGTCTTCACTACATATATGATTCATATTTATAGACAACAGCTGACTGGAGGAGGGAAAAATCTGTAGTTTTACCTCTAAAATAATAATCCAGTCATTTTACCGAAAATGTTGTGAAGTTTGTTTAATCTCCATCTTTGTGTGTTTTGGAGACGACATGATATTTGTAGTGAACTGTTGACAGTAACAGAGACTTTAGTGGTTCCATGGAGGACTGGACCTTCACACAGTTTAACAGGAGACGTCTCTCTGAAGGGGGACGTCATATCTGAACACAATCCAACAGAACACAATCATACAGCCCTCTGGAGGGTTAGGAGTTAGGAGTTAGGTTCTGGAGGACCCCAGCCATTACACACACACACACACACACACACACACACACACACACACACACACACACACACACACACACACACACACACACACACACACACACACACACACACACACACACACACACACACACACACACACACACACACACACACACACAAACACACTCACACACACACACACACACCCTGCAGAGAGACGCCTCCTGTTAAACTGTGTGAAGGTCCAGTCCTCCATGGAACCACTAAAGCAGGGGTGGCAAACATACGGCCCGCGGGCCGGATCCGGCCCGCCAGGGGGTCCAGCTCGGCCCGCCGGATGACTTTGCTAAGTGTGAAAATTACAGAAAGACATAAATTGCATTTCTATGAGAATATGGAGGTTTATGAGCACAAACGTTTTGTAATTGTTTTTAATCGATCCAGTAATTGCTTCAAAAACAGCGTAAATGCGACGTCTGCTCCGGATGAAGAAGCGCTCGCTGCCACAGGCAGCAGCGCTCGCTGCTCGCTTTGAGCGAGGGAATCTGCAGAGGAGAGCCCAGGCAGATAAACAGTGGGCTGATGTCTGAGTTTTTGCTCTTTATGTTTCTAGTTTATTGTAGAAAGACCTTTTTAAAATAGAGTTTATCATCCAAAAACCATCACCAACGATTTAAACATAGAGAAATATTGTCGTTATGTATGCGTTATTATGCTATGATTTTACTGGTCTGGCCCACTTGAGATCAAAGTGGGCAGTATGTGGCCCCTTAACTAAAATGAGTTTGACACCCCTGCACTAAAGTCTCTGTTACTGTCAACAGTTCACTACAAATATCATGTCGTCTCCAAAACACACAAAGATGGAGATTAAACAAACTTCACAACATTTTCGGTAAAATGACTGGATTATTATTTTAGAGTGATAAATATTGAAACGCTTTGATCTAAATATTTACATGTTTTAATATAAACATTTACATGTTTTTTAATATAAATACCTGCCTGTTTTAATATAAATATTTCCATGTTTTAATATAAATATTAGCATGTTTTAATATAAATATTTCCATGTTTTAATATAAATATTAGCATGTTTTAATATAAATATTAGCGTTTTTATATAAATATTTACATGTCTTAATATAAATATTTACATGTTCAATGTAAAAAATATTTACATGTTTTAATATGAATATTTACATGTTTTAATATGAATATTAACATGTTTTAATATAAATATTAGCATGTTTTAATATAAATATTAGCATGTTTTAATATAAATATTTCCATGTTTTAATATAAATATTAGCATGTTTTAATATAAATATTAGCGTTTTTATATAAATATTTACATGTCTTAATATAAATATTTACATGTTCAATGTAAAAAATATTTACATGTTTTAATATGAATATTTACATGTTTTAATATGAATATTAACATGTTTTAATATAAATATTAGCATGTTTTAATATAAATATTTACATGTTCAATATGGATATTTACATGTTTTAATATAAATATTTACATGTTTAATATGAATATTTACATGTTTAATATAAATATTAGCATGTTTTAATATAATATTAACATGTTTTAATATTAATATTTACATGTTCAATATGAATATTTACATGTTTAATATAAATATTAGCATGTTTTAATATAATATTAACATGTTTTAATATGAATATTTACATGTTTTAATATTAATATTAACATGTTTTAATATAAATATTTACATGTTTTAATATAAATATTTACATGTTTTTAATATAAATATTAGCATATTTTAATATAAATATTTACATGTTTTAATATAAATATTAGCATGTTTTAATATAAATATTAACATGTTTTAATATAAATATTTACATGTTTTTATATAAATATTAGCATGTTTTAATATAATATTAACATGTTTTAATATAAATATTTACATGTTTTAATATAAATATTAGCATGTTTTAATATAATATTAACATGTTTTAATATGAATATTTACATGTTTTAATATAAATATTAGCATGTTTTAATATAAATATTTACATGTTTTAATATAAATATTAGCATGTTTTAATATAAATATTAGCATGATTTAATATAAATATTTCCATGTTTTAATATAAATATTATCATGTTTTAATATAAATATTAGCATGATTTAATATATATTAGCATTTTTATATAAATATTTGCATGATTTAATATAAATATTAGCATTTACATGGTTTAATATAAATATTTACATGTTCAATATAAATATTTACATGTTCAATATAAATATTTACATGTTTTAATATGAATATTTACATGTTCAATATGAATATTTACATGTTTTAATATAAATATTTAAATGTTCAATATACATATTTACATGGTTTAATATACATATTTACATGGTTTAATATAAATATTAGCATGTTATAATATAAATATTTACATGTTTTAATGTAAATATTAGTATGTTTTAATATAAATATTTACATGTTCAATATGAATATTTACATGTTTTAATATAAATATTAGCGTTTTTATATAAATATTTACATGTTTTAATATAAATATTTACATGTTCAATGTAAAAAATATTTACATGTTTTAATATGAATATTTACATGTTTTAATATGAATATTTACATGTTTTAATATGAATATTAACATGTTTTAATATAAATATTTACATGTTTTAATATAAATATTTACATGTTCAATATGAATATTTACATGTTTTAATATAAATATTAGCATGTTTTAATATAAATATTTACATGTTCAATATGAATATTTACATGTTCTAATATACATATTACATATATTATATTTACATTAAAACATATATAGGTATATATATATATATATATATACGTATGTATGTTTCTTGAATGTCCAAATTGAACACCTCTCTACGATGTTGTAGCCCCACCCACTGCGTCCTCTCTGGAGCCCCGCCCACTGCGTCCTCTCTGACTCCATCAGCCCCATCAGCTTGTGTGATGCTGTGTGTATGCAGCTCCTCCCCCCTCTCTCCTCCCTCCCCGCTCCCCCCTCTGCTGTAGATGGTGATCAGCTGACCTTTGAAGACGGACTGGTTGCTACGGTCGGAGCACTGCATCTGGCTCATCTCTCCCAGCTGCTTGTCGGGGGGGCGGCTGGTGATGAAGGCCTGCACGGTGAAGCAGTAGCTCTCCCCTCGGTCCAGGCTGCTCATCTCTATCATGTTGGTCCTGGAGTTCTCCACTTTCTGAGGACAGCACAGGAGCAGGACATGGAGGTGGTCCTGTCTTCTTCATGTATGACAGGCCGGTACTCTGGTGTCTGGTACTCACCTTCCCGGTGCTCTGGTTCTTCCTGTAGGTCACTTTGTACTGCAGCTGGTCGGAGAACACATCCCTGATGTTCAGCTGGCGGCCATCTTTGAACAGGGCGGTGAGGGGGTCGCTCACATACAGGGTGGTCTTCTTCTTGTCTTCGCTCACCTCCAGCTTGAAGTCAGGTCTGCCGATGTCAGCTGTAGGGGGCGGGGGGTGTTATAGAGTGAATATAGTCCTGTAGTAGCTGAGGGGGTGGGGGAGGGTGGGTTTGCTCTTCTTCACTGTTGTTAATAAATGAAGCTTTAAGTGTGACCTTCATCTGGATCAGAACCACTTCACTGGACCAGCAAGCTGTGTTTCCCTATAACGACTCCTCTATGTGATCTCGTGGATCGTTACATACATGATGACATAGTCGTGTTGCAGCATGTTCATGAAGAGCAGTGAGTGTTTAGTTGTAACACTTCCTGTTTCCTGCTTCTGAACCAGCAGCTCTGAGCATCTCTAGAATTTCTGCTGGGAACCTGCAGCTGCAACAGGAAGTGTTTGTGTAAACAGTGACGCTGCTTCAGGGACCGTTTGGATCATGAAGCCAGGTTCTACAGGTTCTACAGGTTTCTACAGGTTTCTACAGGCTCTACAGGTTTCTACAGGTTCTACAGGTTTCTACAGGTTCCACAGGTTTCTACAGGTTTCTACATGGTTCTACAGGATTCTACAGGGTTCTACAGGTTTCTACAGGTTTCTACAGGTTTCTACAGGTTCCACAGGTTTCTACAGGTTCTACAGGTTTCTACAGGATTCTACAGGATTCTACAGGGTTCTGCAGGTTTCTACAAGATTCTACAGGGTTCTACAGGATTCTACAGGATTCTACAGGTTTCTACAGGTTCTACAGTGTTCTACAGGTTTCTACAGGTTCTACAGGGTTCTACAGGTTTCTACAGGTTCTACAGGTTTCTGCAGGTTCTACAGGTTTCTACAGGTTTGTACAGGTTCTACATGGTTCTACAAGTTTCTACAGGTTCTACAGAGTTCTACAGGTTTCTACAGGTTTCTACAGGTTCTACAGGTTTCTACAGGTTTCTACAGGGTTCTACAGGTTTCTACAGGTTTCTACAGGATTCTACAGGGTTCTACAGGTTTCTAAAGGTTCTACAGGTTTCTACAGGTTTCTACAGGTTTCTACAGGTTCCACAGGTTTCTACAGGTTCTACAGGTTTCTACAGGATTCTACAGGGTTCTGCAGGTTTCTACAAGATTCTACAGGGTTCTACAGGATTCTACAGGATTCTACAGGTTTCTACAGGTTCTACAGTGTTCTACAGGTTTCTACAGGTTCTACAGGTTCTACATGGTTCTACAGGTTTCTACAGGTTTGTACAGGTTCTACATGGTTATACAGGTTTCTACAGGTTCTACAGGTTTCTACAGGTTCTACAGAGTTCTACAGGTTTCTACAGGGTTCTACAGGTTTCTACAGGATTTTACAGGTTTCTACAGGGTTCTACAGGTTTCTACAGGTTCTACAGGTTCTACAGGTTTCTACAGGTTTCTACAGGTTCTACAGGTTTCTGCAGCTCAGCGTGTTTGCTGTGACATCACAGCTCTGTGAGCTCAAACGTGTTGAAGCAGCTCGTCTGTGTTTCATTCAACGTGTCTGAAAACGTCTGAGACTCATCACATAAAACAGGGCGGAGTCAGAGGAACCTACTGTCTCTGTAGGGGCAGAACCGAGGGGAGCTGCTGTGGGGGAACTCGATGAGGTCAGAGGTCGCTCCCAGCGGGGGGGTGGACAGGACGTCGGCGGTGTAGCAGGCGTTCAGGTCGCTCAAAGACGTGGACAGATCACAGACGGCCAGTGAGGAGCGGATGCAGTGGTTGTTCCTCTGTTTGTTCCCACCCACCCTGCAGTAGGCCACAGGTCAACGGTCACACACATGACACAGACTCGGAGAAGATATCAAAGCAATAAATCACGTTGCTACAAGTCTTCAGAGCAGCAACCAATCACAGCAGAGCACAGCTTTAATCTACACATGTACAGCAGGGACACAGACACATTGTTAATGATTATGTCATCTTTGGTTGGGGCGTGTACTTCCTCCTCCACACGGACACATACTGTTTAGTATGTTCAAGTAAACATACTACATACTGTTTAGTATGTTCCAGTTGTAAACACTCTACATACTGTTTAGTATGTTCAAGTAAACACGCTACATACTGTTTAGTATGTTCAAGTAAACACGCTACATACTGTTTAGTATGTTCCAGTTGTAAACACGCTACATACTGTTTAGTATGTTCCAGTTGTAAACACGCTACATACTGTTTAGTATGTTCCATTTGTAAACACGCTACATACTGTTTTGTATGTTCCAATAAGCACACTGCATACTGTTTAGTATGTTCCAATAAACACACTACATACTGTTTAATATGTTCCAGTAAACACGCTACATACTGATTAGTATGTTCCAGTTGTAAACACACTGCATACTGT
>NW_027211125.1:72500-89451 GCF_029030835.1 Brachyistius frenatus
CAGATTATCTACATCAGATCATCTACATCAGATGATCTACATCAGATTATCTTCATCAATTCATCTTCATCAGATTATCTACATCAGATCATCTTCATCAGATTATCTACATCAGATCATCTACATCAGATCATCTACATCAGATTATCTTCATCAAATCATCTACATCAGATCATCTACATCAGATTATCTTCATCAGATTATCTTCATCAATTCATCATCAGATTATCTACATCAGATCATCTTCATCAGATCATCTACATCAGATGATCTACATCAGATTATCTTCATCAATTCATCTTCATCAGATTATCTACATCAGATCATCTTCATCAGATTATCTACATCAGATCATCTACATCAGATCATCTACATCAGATTATCTTCATCAGATCATCTTCATCAGATCATCTACATCAGATTATCTTCATCAGATTATCTTCATCAATTCATCATCAGATTATCTACATCAGATCATCTTCATCAGACCATCTACATCAGATTATCTACATCAGATCATCTACATCAGATTATCTTCATCAATTCATCATCACATTATCTACATCAGATCATCTTCATCAGATTATCTTCATCAGATTATCTACATCAGATCATCTACATCAGATGATCTACATCAGATTATCTTCATCAATTCATCTTCATCAGATTATCTACATCAGATCATCTTCATCAGATTATCTACATCAGATTATCTACATCAGACCATCTACATCAGATGATCTACATCAGATCATCTACATCAGATTATCTACATCAGATCATCTACATCAGATCATCTACATCAGATTATCTACATCAGACCATCTACATCAGATTATCTACATCAGATGATCTACATCAGATCATCTACATCAGATTATCTTCATCAGATTATCTTCATCAATTCATCATCAGATTATCTACATCAGATCATCTTCATCAGATCATCTACATCAGATTATCTACATCAGACCATCTACATCAGATTATCTACATCAGATGATCTACATCAGATTATCTTCATCAATTCATCTTCATCAGATCATCTTCATCAGATCTGTTGAACTGTTGAACCAGAGATCCTCTCTGACGTCTCCTGAGTCTCTCTGACTCCAAACAACAACATTTTAAAGATCCATCATCACCTCATTGTTTTTTTTAAATCCCCTCTTTGTTGTGCTGTTGTGTTGTTGTGTTATTGTGTTGTGGTGGTGTTGTTGTGTGGTGGTGCTGTGTTGTTGTTGTTGTTGTTGTTGTGTTGTTGTATTATGGTGGTGTTGTTGTATTGTGGTGTTGAGGTGTTGTTGTTGTGTGGTGGTGGTGGTGTTGTTGTTGTTGTTGTTGTTGTTGTGTAGTAATGTTGTTGTTGTAGTGGTGTTTTTGTGTTGTTGTTGGGGTGTTGTGTGGTGGTGTTGTGTTGTTGTTGTTGTTGTTGTTGTGTTGTAGTTGTGTTGTTGTTGTGTTGTGGTGTTGTGTTGTAGTGGTGTTGTTGTTGTTGTGTTGTTGTTGTTGTTGTTGTTGTGTTGTGGTGTTGTAGTGGTGTTTTTGTGTTGTTGTTGTTGTTGTGTTGTGGTGTTGTGTTGTAGTGGTGTTGTTGTTGTGTTGTAGTGGTGTTTTTGTGTTGTGTTGTTGTTGGGGTGTTGTGTGGTGGTGTTGTGTTGTTGTTGTTGTTGTGTTGTAGTGGTGTTGTTGTTGTTGTGTTGTGGTGTTGTTGTTGTGTTGTGGTGTTGTGTTGTAGTGGTGTTGTTGTTGTGTTGTAGTGGTGTTTTTGTGTTGTTGTTGTTGTGTTGTTGTTGTTGTGGTGTCGTTGTGTCGTGGTGCTTTTGTTTCAATCTCAGTGAGACGTCCTGATTGGATCAAATCAAAGATAAGCGTGTGATTGACAGATGTCAGACGTATCTTTCATATAAACTGGAGACATTTTACAACTTTAACATTTTAGTTTTGCTTTGAATTCTCTTCCCGGAATCAGAAATATAAAGTCTTTATTATCATAGACGAGCAGCTTTTAGAAGGTCATCAGAATAGAAGATTAAAATACGTAAATATACAAGTTAGAAATGTTTAAAGCTGAACTTGAGCCAGTAGAAAAGTCCAGTTATCAGTTAGATCAAACCCTTAATTAATTGATATAAAACTATCCAGCGGCTCCAGCTGTCAGCTCTCCTTCAGGCCGCCGGTGACGGCCTCTCGCCGGTATGCGGACCACGTGACGCAGCGCTGGGTTGAATACTTTAAGCCCTCAGATCAGAGGAGATCCTGCTGGACCTGGACAGAACCGGACGGAGTGTATTGGTGGACTCTGGTTCTGAAGTCTGCTCCGGGTCAGACAGACAGAAGGACATGAAGTGTTGATGACACATGAAGCTCCAACATGAAACTTACTTCATTCTGTTTTTCTGCTGATTTTTGGAGTTCTTTGTATTTTTCATTCCAGTCCTGGTTCCCCACCCCCACCCCCACCCCCATCACCCCACCCCCACTCCGCATTATCCCTCCCCAGACAACCAGCAGCAATGAGGTCCAGAGTGGCTCTGAATACCAAGTTACCCTCTGACTGGAAGGAATGAATACACAAAGACACTCACACACACACACACACACACACACACACACACACACACACACACACACACACACACACACACACACACACACACACACACACACACACACACACACACACACACACACACACACACACACACACACACACACACACACACACACACACACACGGAGCAGAGGAGGAGGAGTGTGAGTGAATCTAGGAGGTTAAAGACCAGTCGAGCTGCTGCATTCTGGATGAGCTGCAGAGGTCAGATGGTACTAACAGGTAGACCTGCCAGGAGGGAGTTACAGTAGTCTAGATGTGAGATGACCAGAACCTGGACCAGAGCCTGGACCAGAACCTGGACCGGAGCCTGGACCTGAGCCTGGACCGGAACCTGGACCAAATCCTGGACCGGAGCCTGGACCAGAGCCTGGAACAGATCCTGAATCAGAACCTGGACCGGAACCTGGACCAGAACCTGCACCTCCTTCTGAGCCTGGACCAGATCCTGGTCTATGATAATAAAGACTTTATATTTCTGATTCCGGGAAAAGAATTCAAAGCAAAACTAAAATGTTAAAGTTGTAAAATGTCTCAAGTTTGTATGAAAGATACGTCTGACATCTGTCAATCACGCTCATCTTTGATTTTATCCAATCAGGACGTCTCACTGAGATTGAAACAAAAGCACCACAACACAACGACACCACAACAACAACACAACAACAACAACACAAAAACACCACTACAACACAACAACAACACCACTACAACACAACACCACAACACAACAACACCACTACAACACCACAACACAACACAACACAACACAACACCACAACAACAACAACAACAACAACACAACACCACCACACAACAACACCCCAACAACAACATAACACAACAACACAAAAACACCACTACAACACAACAACAACACCACTACTACTACACAACAACAACACCACAACAACAACAACACACAACACCACCACACAACAACAACACCCCAACACCACAATACAACAACAACACCATAATACAACAACACAACAACAACAACAACAACAACACCACACCACCAGATCCTGGACCGGAACCTGGACCGGAGCCTGGACCGGAGCCTGGACCAGAGCCTGGACCAGAACCTGGACCAGAACCTGAACCTCCTTCTGAGTGAGAAGAGGACGTATTCTCCTGATGTTGTGCAGCATGTATCTACAGGAACGTGTTGTTGCAGTGATGTTGGCAGTAAGAGAGAGTTGACTGTGGAGTGTCTCCGAGGTTCTTATCAGTCAGGGTCGGGATAACAGAGTTGTTGAAGGCAGTAGTCAGGTTCGCCGGTCCACGACAGCACAATGTGAGATAGACACGCTTTGGTCTGTCGAGGCGTGAAAGTTACACGTTTTCCTGTAGCAGATGAAAATGAAACGTGCCGCGTGTTTAGAGCCGTTTTATTTACAGAACATGGAACTTCTGACACAAACACGTGGTCGGAGTTAGAAAACAAAAAACAACTCAAGAAAAATGGCTTCACTTCCTGGATTCGAACTTCATTGTCCCGCGTTGCAGTCTGCAAATAAATTATGTCCTTCGTACTTGGTATCATGACTACTGTTGCCGGACCTTGGTCACATGACCCCACGTCACATGACATTTACGTGCGTGTAACTTTCAAGCCTTGACAACCCAAAGCGTGTCTGTCTCACGCTTTGCTGTGATAGCGGGTTGGAACAGATGCAACAGCACGTTGTAACAGAGGAAAAAGGTTTCTCTGTTCAAACTCTGCAGGTCTTATTTACCAGGTCATGACATCACCCAGCTCGGCTCTCCGGAGCTACGGAGACGTGTACGTACGCTGCATCACCTCTCTGTGTTGTATCAGAGTACAGTCGGGTTGATCAGCTCGGCCCGCCGACTCTCTGCCTTCATTACTTCCCCAGGCTGGTTCCTGGAGGGAAGGAGGCGAGCTGCAGTGCAGCAGTGCTGATGACAACACTTCACTGTGTTCAAGCAGGAATCAGTGACGTGAGGGCTCCTGGTTCAGACGTTACATATCTGCTTCTCTACAACCTGCTGGACAAAGAGCTCAGCTTCATTTTAAAAGTACTGAAGCAGCTTTGACCAATCAGCGTCGACGGACGTATGTGGAAGACAGACAACAGGAAGTGAGTGCAGTGGACTGGGGAAACTCAAACCTTTGGTACGTATCTCATAAATATTTGACCTGGTCTGCTGCAGCAGTGTGTGACAGAAATCATCCCACCAACAGTTCAGATGGAGCTTCAGCACCTTCTCTAGACGTCAGTCTTCAAACTCCAGTCACAATCTAAACCAGACCGGAGACCCTGCAGCTAAGACAAGTGCACGAAGCAGATATGGAGCAAAGTACGGCATTTTGAGATTCCCAAAAGATATCGAGTGAATTGATCAGTTTTTCCAGTGAGTTACCTGCTGAGCATTAGGAGCTGTGGAGGGAGAAGTTCTCACCGGGACCAACTCCGTTTATTAAGTTGCTCCCTGAGGTTAACTTGTTAACTAAGTAATTTACCTTGAGGAACATAGCAAAGTAAAAACCAGTCTTTAATTCAGTAAGTCAGTAATTATAAACCCTCATTAAGACTTGAATCATCGGTTGTGTGTGCTTTGTGGGCTGGAGGTGTCATTGCTCTTATATAGACATACATATAATAACAGAAAAACACAAATGAGGTAATTACAGTACAAACAAAATATCAATAGCACTTACTACATTTTTGTATAAAGTTAATTTAATGCTGGTTTTTGAAATACTATAAAAAAAAATGCTCATTTTCAAAATCTTTTTTGTGAATGTTGATTGAATAGTGATATAATGTTGACGTTTTTAAAATGCTTGCACCACATTTTAATAGCCTAATTGTAACATCTATGACTACCAATAGCAGCTAATAAAAACCATACAATTTACTGCTTTTCATAAAAAGATCAAATGAATATTGAGCAGAACTGAGTTCAGCCTGTTGGTCCGGCTCTCCACAACAGTCCCAGTTTCTCGTGAGGCCCTTTGGGAAAATGAATTGCCCACTCCTGATTTAGAAGAACTCTTCACCTCACTTCATACTGAGACAAATGAACTGCAGGTTATTGAACACAGGATCATTATCACTTCACAATAATGTGAGTAGTTAGTGAGGAAGAAGTGAATCAGGATGAGTTACTGGTAACTGAGTGGTTACCAGGCTGTGACTGTAGAAAGTCTGTTTCACAGAATAAACTGATCATTGTTGAAACACTCACATCTCCCTGCAGCCCAGAGCGCTGATCACACCACAGTTTAACATGAGTCATGTTACAGGAGAGGGAGGTGACGAAGAGTTGGGAAAGTCTTCCATGTGTATCAACTTCTGTGTGCTGACAGGGTGGAAATGTTAAGAGCTTTATACACAAGTGGAGAACACAAATAATTCAGCTTTTAAAAAGATGAGGAAATAGAATCGATCAAAAGACAGAATTTGTAACTTTTAAAGACTTCCCTCGTGTATGACATGAACAGATCATTCAACAGCATTTCCAAAATAGTTGAAATGTGTAAAATATAAATATAAACAGAATGTGAGAATTTGTAAAACATATAAACTCATATTTAATATAAAATAGATCAAAGACAACATATCAAATGTTGAAACAGACATTTTATTGTTTTATTAAATATCTTCTCATGTTGAATCTGATGTCAGCAACACGTCTCTATAAGTTGTTCCAGGATCATGTTCACCACTGAGCTGCATCAACTCTTCTTTTAACAACACTCTGGAAACCTTTGGGAACTGAGGAGACCAGTTTCTGGGGTTTAGAAAGTGAAATGTGGTCCCATTCTTACCTGATAGAGGATTTCAGCTGCTCAACAGTTCAGGGTCTCCTTTGTTGTATTGTTCATGTCCTGATGCTCCAGATGTTTTCAATGATTGACAGGTCTGGACTGCAGGAGGTCAGTTTATCAGCGGACTCTTCTACTAGAGAACCATGCTGTTGGAATACGTGCAGAATGTGGTTGGACGTTGTTCTGCTGAAATAAACAAGACCTTCCCTGAAAGAGACGTTGTCTGGATGGCAGCATATGTTGCTCCAAAACCTGAATATATCATTCAGCATTAATGCTTCCTTCCAGATGTTCAAGCTACCCATGCCATGTGCACTAATGCATCCCTGTACCATCACAGATGCTGGCTTTAGAACTCAGCTGATAACAAGCTGGATGGTCCCTCTCCTCTTTAACCTGAATTTGATCCTGTCCGAACTTTTTAGAGACGTGTTGCTGACATTAAATTCTAAATGAGCAGATATTTTTCATCAAACAATATAATTTCAGTTTCAACATTTGATATGTTGTCTTTGGTTTATTTTTGATTAAATATGAGTTTACATGATTTATAATTCATCACTCTGTTGATATTTACATTTTACACAGCGTCTCAAGTGTTTTGGAAATGAGGTTGTATGTGCTTAGAGGGTAAAGTCAGAGGACATCAGAGGCCGAAGTTCATTCTGGGACGAGAATTTGTTCGCAAACAGCCTCAAAACAGAAAAAAACAGAAGGATTCGAGAGGAAAAAGATGGATGGATGTTGGCAGTAAGAATCCAGTCTGTCAGTCTGTAACATGAAGCCTTCATACGTCTCTACACAGCCGCTGTGTCGGCAGCAGACTCACAGCTTTCCTGCAATCCTGAGTGCAAATCCAGACATCACACACATCTTCTTCCTTCAGCTCTCAGACAGAATAATAAAGGTCAATGATTCCCTAAAACATATTTGCCAGAAAACAATCTCATTATTCACTGATAAAATATGAGTAGCTGATAACACATTGTGTTCCTGTGAGTTTCACACACAGATGAGGAAGTGTTGTTCTCTGCAGAGTTCTGAGTGCGTTTCTGTGGAGAACCATCTTAAAGTTTTGTTTAGATCTCTGAGGAAGAGGAAACGTCCTCCCTGATTCTTCAAGGAACCGTCTTCCAGACAAAAGCCTGTGAGGTTGGATGTCATCCAGCACTTCCTGTTTGCTAACTTAGTTCTGGTATATTTACTGAGTGCCTGAGACGTCCTGCAACAGAGAGCTGGACATGTAAACATGTTGTTCACTGCTTTTAACTCTGAAGGCCCATTTGTGGACAGAGCTGCTCTGAGAGCAGAGAAAAGAGCTTTTAAAGCTGCAGGTCCAACCAGGTCAAAGGTCAGCTGATGGAGGTTATTATCATGCCTTCAGTGTGCAGATACATGAACAGATCCAGAACCCAACAAACAGGTTTGATGGATGTTCTACATATTTAATCCAATTTACATAAAATAAAATGGAGCTGACTGTCGCCTGTCGGTTTGGATGTGAATCAGTCAGTTGCAGCAGCCGATCTCAGCCATGAAATATAAAAGACACTCAGGTTAACTACAAATGAATTGTAATTAAATGACACATAACGAGGAAACATTTCAAAAGTGTTTTCATCTCATCAGGTTTAGTAAATAATAATGAATAATTGACTTCTGTTCACTCCTCAACATGGTTCCAGCTCCTGATTTCACTGTATTGATGAATGTTCTTTGTTCACTTTGACATTAAATTAATAATGAAAGTTTTGAGTTAAATGATGTGACCTCGACACTCACAGCTCAGACTGATGAGGCTGCTACATCCATCTCAGCTCTCGTTAAGGTTGGTACATATACTAACATTTATAACCTGCAGAAATCACAGATGCCTTCAAGGCATTCTGGGAAACAGGAAGTCTGGGGAATTTAACAATTTATTCAGTTTCTGAGCTCATTTTATTCTTATTGTTTGACCTCATGGTGATGTTTCCTCTCAAAGGTCATTGAAATGTATTAAATAAATGTCAGTAGAAGGACACAGAGCGCTGAGGGCTGCTGGAGTCCGTCGGCAGCTACAAACAGAGTCTGCAGTCGGCTGCTTATCGGCCGCTCTGATGACTGATAGGAGACAAACATTCCAGAGATGGAAGATTACTCACAGAACGCTCACAAGGATTAACTCAGAAAACACAGATATATGGAACATATTAGAAGAAGTCCTCCAACCTAAATGAACAGGTAGGTTGGAGGTGGTTGGTCTTTACTGACATGATCTATAGCAGGTGATTGACAGCTGCAGAGGCCAGGTGGAGAAACATGTGAAACCATGTAATGTCTAAAACCCTCTTATTAAGCCTTACTGAGCTCATGCACCACGACGAGGGGCAGAAATCATGCAGCTGTTTGGTTCAGATATCAGAACATGAATCATTTATAAAAGTGGATCACAGCTCACAGGGCTGAGTGATCGGAGTGATCGGAGTGATCTGAGTGTGAGAACAATGAGCAGGACTCTGCAGCCTTGAACAAACAGCTGCAGCTAGTGGTTGAACAGTCATTCACTACAGTGCTGAGGTGTCACATTCCATGCAGAGATAATGAAGAGTGATCACAGGGAGAACCAGCAGAAGGTTCACCAGCAGAAGGTTCACCAGCAGAAGGTTCACCAGCAGAAGGTTCACCAACAGACTCGTGTGTAATGGTAAAACAGTAAAACACCAGTGAAGTGTAAAGTGAGCAATTGCAGCAGTGAATTTCCACCCTCACTGCAGGGCCTCACCTTGTCCTGGAATGTTGGGGGACCGGGGGGGGGGGGTACTACTCACTTGTTGGAACATGACAGTCTGTGTCTCCTCTCTACAATCCCAGTGGAGCAGATAAAGGTGACTGATGGGAATGAGTTCCTCTAGTTGTTGATCAGACTTCATGGCGCTCAGACATCTCAGTTGATCAACAGGAAGCTGTTCGCCTGCCAACAGCACACAGGTGGAGATTCATATCTCATATCAGGGATAAGGTATGTGTTGTAACTTTATACTGAATGAAAGGTGTGTCCCCGCAGCTGTCTGCAGACAGCAGGGCACGTCCTGTCCAAACGTCTGCAGCCGTCTGCTTTATGAAGTGCTGACAGCAGTGACATCACAGAAGCTCCACTAGTTTATCTCCATTTAATCTCATGTAAAAAACAGCAGGCTGCAAACAAAGCAGCACAAACACACCATGATGGTCCGTTTAGACTAAATGTTCCATCTGTTAGGAGGAGGACGTTATCAGGAACACACTCGTCTCCTTTCTTTGCAGATTCATGTTTATGCATGAAGTTTATTATTGTGATGACACTGCTGTTTGATGCTGAGACCTTTTACAACAGGAGATAATAATTAGTAACACCAGAGTGTTCGATGTCTACAGGAACATTCACTGCTCTGATTTCAGACCACCACCTCCAGGAGAAGGTGTGACTGTTGGCTCAGTGGTTGGAAGGTTACAGATAACGCTTCACACAGAAGGGGAAAGGGGGGGGAATATCACATACTTTATGGTCACATGGTCATCATTGGTGCTGATTGGATGGCAGGTTTGAAGAGGAAAGAAACTGGAGAACGATGATGAAGAACACTAACCCTCCTGTGGTTGGTGGAGGCTGGAGGAGGTGGGAGGAGGCAGGTGGAGGCTGGAGGAGGTCAGTGGAGGTTGGTGGAGGTTGATGGAGGCTGGTGGAGGTGGGTGGAGGCTGGTGGAGGTTGATGGAGGCTGGTGGAGGTGAGAGGAGGTGGGTCCATCCACCTCCACCCACTTCCACTGGCCTCCACTATTTTCAGATGGACCTCCAGAAAACTAATAAGAAGGAGTGACTTTAGCTAACAACACCGAGATAACTGATGGACACATTTTATTCACTTTGTAAATATGTAACACTTTTATAAACCATCTGTTTTATTCTAACTGTTCACTTGAACTTGGACCTGCTGACTGATGCACTTCTCTCTACAGGTGATGAGGACCACAGCTTCCATGTTAGTTTCAACATAGAGAAAATCATTTTTCAAACTGAGCTTTTAGTTCCTCAGACAGTGTGATGTCTTATCTGAGCTGGATGTCGACGAACACTGAGGGTGTGTCCTGTCTGAATCATTCAGATTCAGCTCTGCCTCACTGAGAACTCAGAGGACAGAAATAACCTGCTGCTGGTTTGAACTGTAACACGGCAGTTTATTTGATGGATTAAGAGTCTGTTATTGTTTAAATGTTTTAGAGTCTCCTGCAGCACATCAGTGACTCCACATCTGTTTATAACCTTCAGAGTTCAGTCTGGATCCTGATCAGCTGCTGGACGTATGAAGACGTGTTGTTACTCATAAACTTCTCCGCAGACGGCCTCTTTATGTCATGGAGCAGCAGCTCTGTAAAACCCACTCTGTGTTTAAGTACTTTAAATGGAGATGGAAAATGTTTCATGTATGTGAGAGTCTGTGGTCGGTCTGCGTGCTCAGACTGTGACAGTCTGAATGAAAGCTTCTTTCTCCAGAGAAAATACTTTCAGTGATGACGGAAGGAAACACGACTGTTTTCAACTAAAATATGTTTTAACAGCATCAACAGTGACCTGAGTAATCAGAGACGTGTTTGAATGTCAAGAGTCACATGACTGTGATGGTGGACTCACTTCAAACTATTTACTGTTTAAGGATGAAAAAATACTCCGACTTGTAGTTTAATTTGTTTGTTACTTTAAAATAACTTTCACTGTTTTCTTTGGATATAAAGTTTTATTTTAAATATAATAAGTGTGACATGATCATGTTTATTCTGATAGAATAAGGGCAGAGCAGGTTGTGTACCCAAAAGCAAACACACAGCAGGTAGCTTGAAAACAGGAAGTTTTATTTCCCACAGAGGCCAAGAAAATAAAACAGAATGTCCATCAACCCAGAGAACGCTGCTGACGGGTCCCCGTCAAGGCAGGCGAGTCCGAGCTGGCTGGAGGCTGCGTGGCCGCGTGGCCACTATCCACACCGGGCAGCGTGGGTTCGGGCGGAACCGCAGCGGTGGCGGCAAGTGGTCTCTGTGGACCGACGCTGGACAGGGAGCTGGATACCTGGTGGTCTCTGTGGACCGACGCTGGACAGGGAGCTGGATACCTGGTGGTCTCTGTGGACCGACCCTGGACAGGGAGCTGGATACCTGGTGGTCTCTGTAGACCGACGCACGACAGGGAGCTGGATACCTGGTGGTCTCTGTGGACCGACGCACGACAGGGAGCTGGATACCTGGTGGTCTCTGTGGACCGACGCTGGACAGGGAGCTGGATACCTGGTGGTCTCTGTGGACCGACGCACGACAGGGAGCTCGATACCTGGTGGTCTCTGTGGACCGACGCTGGACAGGGAGCTCGATACCTGGTGGTCTCTGTGGACCGACGCTGACCAGGGAGCTGGATACCTGGTGGTCTCTGTGGACCGGCGCACGACAGGGAGCTGGATACCTGGTGGTCTCTGTGGACCGACCCTGGACAGGGAGCTGGATACCTGGTGGTCTCTGTGGACCGGCGCACGACAGGGAGCTCGATACCTGGTGGTCTCTGTGGACCGACCCTGGACAGGGAGCTGGATACCTGGTGGTCTCTGTGGACCGACGCTGACCAGGGAGCAGGATACCTGGTGGTCTCTGTGAACCGACGCTGGACAGGGAGCTGGATACCTGGTGGTCTCTGTGGACCGACGCTGGACAGGGAGCTCGATACCTGGTGGTCTCTGTGGACCGACGCTGACCAGGGAGCTGGATACCTGGTGGTCTCTGTGGACCGACGCTGGACGGCAGGTACGTACCACAGGGTAGCAGACTGGAACACTGGTAGGACTGCAGCAGGCAGCAGAACCAGAGTGGGTCAGAACCAGAATTGCAGCACATGCAAACAGACTTATTGAACTGCAGCATGGTACCAGGTGAGATGATCGGACGGACTGATGCAGGTGGAGTGCAGGACCGGGGTTCATATACTACCAGGTGGTGATTACTGGATTTAGAACCAGCTGGGCCATGAGGTGTGGTAGTGGGAGGAGTCTGGAGGCGGGCAGTGGATGAGGCCACACCCTCCAGACACAGAATAAAACAAGGAACATATGACAGACAAAAACAAACAGGGAGAAGACAGGAAGATGAGGAAGGTGATCGGGAAACAGAGGGAGCGACAGAGGAACCGGCAGACATCCTTACAGATAATTATTTGTCTGTCAGTTTCTTCTGCATTTTGACAGTTTCTGTTGATAAATGCACCATTTTATGAAGTTAGTTTACCAATTTATTTTGAGTGAAACTATTTGAAGATGTATATTGTCTGGTGTTTTTTTTTTGTTGTTGATACTATTACTCTCTATTACTATATTCAACATACTATTTGCTCATTGTTTTCTGATTGGACTTGCAAGGTTTTATGTAGTCATATGATCAAAAGTTGATGAGTATACAGGATGTAAACGACATCCCAGATTGATACACATCTGTAGATTGTATTCATCTATTATATGAACACTAAAAAACAGAACAAATGTTTCATGTGCAGTATAATTTGAAATTAAACTAAATTCATGAATGTTACTACACTCTTTTAGATGATGTTGAATATTGCTGCAGCGATTCTTCATAATTCATCTGAAGAAATAATAATGTCATCTAGCTGAACTGTGTTCAGTCAGTTCAGGATGAGAAGAAAGAAACAGCTGCAGAGTTGACGTGCTGCTGTAACCCTTCTAACAGGATTATATCATATAATATTAAATATATATAGTGTCCAGGTGGGACATCACTGACCATCTGATCAGAACCTCCTCCTGGTTCCTGAAGGTTCATTCAGGAAGTACATTTAGAGAAGATGAATAAGAGAAGTGACAATGTGTGAAAGCAGAAGTGATGAAGAGAATAAGAGGAGTTCTTGCTTTTATCAGGGGAACTCCAGATTTACTGAACACAGCAGGAAGTGTTACAGGATGAAGTTCAGCTGCTCTGAGTGGGAACGTTAACATCCGGAAAGTACAAACTAAAAGAAGTGAGGCAAAGACCTGGTTCTCCTCTCAGCTCAGTCTATTCTCAGGAAGTCAGGAAGAACTTCTCCGTCTGACCATCAGTCTGGTCGGTGAATGTTTGTTATCTCTGGCTCCTCCAGGAACGAAGAGGAATGAAGAGGACTGAGTCCAGCTGACAGGGTCACTGGTTCTCTGCTCCATGTGAAGGCTGGCCTTTCTATTTATAGCAGGTTCCAGATATACAACAGCTAGAACATATCTGCAGGAATGTTATGGACTCTGAGGATCCATCACGTCAAGAAGATATTCTCCAAACCAAAGTCTCCATTTAAGGAATTCACCTGAACACAATCTCAGAGAAATATTCATGTTAAAGTTATATTGAGATGAGCCTCTAACCTCCTCAGATATGTGATGTGGTCTCAGCAGCCTGTCAGCCGGAGTCGGAGGGCTTCAGAGCTCCACGCCTCCCTGAGAAAGCTGATCGGAGTATTTCCTGTAATCAGACATACTTTTCATAGCAGGCTGTGTTGTTCCAGATGTTTGATTACTAAATGATCTGAGAGATTGTGGAGTCCAGAACCGGGTTGTTTGTTGTGTGACTGTTTGGAGAACCAGATGTAATAATGCAGACATGTAGAAGGTTGGTAATTTCATGCTTTGATTTCAGTGCATGAATTGAAGTGTTTCGGTGAAGAAATTCAGCCTGTATCTGAACCAGGAATCGTGTCCTCTGGATGAACTCTGGATGACCTTTTGGATGACCTCTGGATGAACTCTGGATGACCTTTTGGATGACCTTTTGGATGACCTCTGGATGTATAAACTCGGGATGAACCACATTAACTATTCTACTCTTACAGAGTCACATTTAAATCATAGACTGAAGTCAGAAAGTTGAAATCAAATCTGAAAATAAAGAATCAGAAGGTGTTCTCTTCATGATGAACCTCAGCTCAACGCAGCAGCACATGAGGGTAGAGAAAAGTGTCCCCTGGTGGTGGAACAGACAGGACAACACTCGTTATCCATATCTTGATGACATCATGATGGATGTTCCAGGTCTGTAGCAGGATGTTCCAGGTCTAACAGGATGTTCCAGGTCTGTAGCAGGATGTTCCAGGTCTAACAGGATGTTCCAGGTCTAACAGGATGTTCCAGGTCTAACAGGATGTTCCAGGTCTGTAGCAGGATGTTCCAGGTCTAACAGGATGTTCCAGGTCTAACAGGATGTTCCAGGTCTGTAGCAGGATGTTCCAGGTCTAACAGGATGTTCCAGGTTTGTAACAGGATGTTACAGGTCTAACAGGATGTTCTAGGTCTGTAGCAGGATGTTCCAGGTCTAACATGATGTTCCAGGTCTAACAGGATGTTCCAGGTCTGTAGCAGTATGTTCCAGGTCTAACAGGATGTTCCAGGTCTGTAGCAGAATGTTCCAGGTCTAACAGGATGTTCCAGGTCTAACAGGATGTTCCAAGTCTGTAACATGATGTTCCAGGTCTAACATGATGTTCCAGGTCTAACATGATGTTCCAAGTCTGTAGCAGGATGTTCCAGGTCTAACATGATGTTCCAAGTCTGTAACACATGTTTAATGAACTAATTTAATGTTTCCCATGCATACAGCATGTAAAGTCAGCCGCAGGTCGATTTATATTCCAGTCAGAGATGCAGGAAGCACCGAAGGTTCTCCCACCACCAGTTCTATGACCGCATGTTCCCCCACCACTGGTTCTATGACTGAAGGTTCCCCCACAACTGGTTCTATGACCGAAGGTTCTCCCACCACTGGTTCGATGACCGAAGGTTCTCCCACCACCGGTTCGATGACCAAAGGTTATCCCACCACCGGTTCTATGACCGAAGGTTCTCCCACCACCAGTTCTATGACCGCATGTTCCCCCACCACTGGTTCTATGACTGAAGGTTCCCCCACAACTGGTTCTATGACCGAAGGTTCTCCCACCACTGGTTCGATGACCGAAGGTTCTCCCACCACCGGTTCGATGACCAAAGGTTATCCCACCACCGGTTCTATGACCGAAGGTTCTCCCACCACCAGTTCCATGACCGAAGGTTCCCCCACCATGGCTCTACGACCAAAGGTTCCCCCACCACTGGTTCTATGACTGAAGGTTCCCCCACAACTGGTTCATTGACTGAAGGTTCCCCCACAACTGGTTCTATGACCGAAGGTTCTCCCACCACTGTTTCGACGACCGAAGGTTCGCCCACCACTGGTTCTATGACCAAAAGTTCCTCCACCACTGGTTCCATGACTGAAGGCACACAATAACTAAACACACACACAATAACACACACACACAATAACTCAAACAAACACAACACACAATAACTAAACACACACACAATAACTAAAACACACACACACAGTCTAAACACACACACACAACTGAAACTGAACACACACACACACACACTAAACACACACACACACAATAACTAAACAAACACACACAACACACACACTAAACACACACACAATAACTAAACAAACACACAATAACTGAACAAACACACAATAACTAAACACACACACACAACTAAACACACACACACACACAATAACTAAACACACACACACACACAATAACTAAACACACACACACACACAATAACTAAACAAACACACAATAACTAAACAAACACAAAAACTAAACACACACACAATAACTAAACACACACACACACACACACACAATAACTAAACACACACACAATAACTAAACACACACACAATAACTAAACACACACACACAATAACTAAACACACACACAATAACACACACACACACACACACAACTGAACACACACAATAACTAAACACACACACACAATAACTAAACACACACACACACACACACAATAACTGAACAAACACACAATAACTAAACACACACACACACAATAACTAAAACACACACACAATAACTAAACACACACACACAAACACACACACACACACAACTAAACACACACACAATAACTGAACACACACACACACACACACACAACTAACAAACACACACACACTGAACAACACACACACACACACACACAATAACACACACACACACACACACACACAACTAAACACACACACACACACACACACACAATAACTAAACACACACACACACACACACACACACACACACACACACACACACAATAACTGAACACACACACAATAACACACACACACACACACACACACAATAACTGAACAAACACACAATCACTGAACAAACACACAATAACTGAACACACACAATAACTAAACACACACAAAACACACACACACAATAACTGAACAACACACACAATAACTGAACAAACACACAATAACTAAACACACACACAATAACTAAACACACACACACACACACACACACACACACACACACAATAACTGAACAAACACACAATAACTAAACACACACACACAATAACTAAACACACACACAATAACTAAACACACACACAATAACTGAACAAACACACAA
>NW_027211126.1:0-88011 GCF_029030835.1 Brachyistius frenatus
TAATAGTAGTAGTACTAGTAGTAGTAGTACTGTTATTATTATTATTAGTAGTAGTAGTAGTAATAGTAGTACTGTTATTATTACTATTATTATTAGTAGTAGTAATAGTAGTAGTAGTGGTACTGTTATTATTATTAGTAGTAGTAGTAGTAGTAGTGTTATTGTTATTATTAGTAGTAGTAGTAGTAGTACTACTGTTATTATTAGTATTAGTACTGTTGTTATTATTATTATTAGTAGTACTGTTATTATTATTATTATTATTAGTAGTAGTAGTACTGCTATTAGTAGTAGTAGTAGTACTGTTATTATTACTGTTATTATTATTAGTGTCATTATTATTATTACTGTTATTATTATTAGTAGTAGTTATTAGTATTAGTATTACTGTTATTATTGTGTTGTTATTATTATTACTGTTATTATTATTATTAGTGGCATTATTATTACTTTTATTATTATTCTTATTAGTGTTATTATAATTATTGTAAGTGTTATTAGTTGTCATAGTAGCAGTAATAGTAGTGTTATTATCATTATTATCATGATTAATATTGTTATTATTATTGTTATTATCATTGTTTTTATTATAATTAGTATTGTTATTATTATAATCATTATTATTGTTATTATCATTGTTATTATTATAATAATAATAATAGATAGATAGATAGATAGATAGATAGATAGATAGATAGATAGATAGATAGTGCACATAATAAGAAAAAAAAATTACAAATATGTATACAATAAATAAGATAGATACAAATAACTTTTTAGAAAAGTAAGACTAATGAATAAATACACACACACACACAAACTATATACACAAAAATAAATAAATACAACTTGGGATGAAAAAACAGTGTCAGGTGCTATGACATTATGTGTTTGTATGTTCAAGGTCTTTGGATGTTTTTCAACTAGAGAGAGTGAATGAATGAATTTGTGTTTGTAGTATTCACATTAAACAGAAGCTATTACTGAAGGCCTGATCATGTCTTTAATGTTCTGCTAAACTTAAGAAAGCAGTGTGTTCATCACCATTCAAATCTATTCTGTTCCATCATTTCTTCCTTCAATCATCACGCATGCTGACTTGGAGAATCTACTCTCAAACAAAAGAATCGTTTCTGCCCTCTAGTGTCTGTCAGAAGGTACTGACACTTTCCACAGACATGAATTTATGGTCATTAAGCAGTGATGCAGCACAGTATAATTGTCACTGACCAGAGCAGATACCAATTATTTACGTTTTCTGGAAGTCATCAGCTGCGAAATTATAATAATTCTGACGATGTTTAAAGTTGAGTAATAATGAATATATTCTGAAGATGAAGCAGACATGTTGTGGTTCAGCTCAGGTCCTCCAGCTTCAGGAGCCGCTGCTTATCAGACTGCTGAACATGACGTCACGCACAAGAGGGTATTAAAACAACGCCCAACGCACGTCACTCATGTTAACTCAGAGCATTCTGGGAAATCTGTTCCCCGACACACTTCAGCAGACTTAGAAAAGCCGTGAAACAAGAACAACCCGGAACGAAGCCCGAGTTCACGGACGGGACGGTCCCGCTCAGAAACGGCAAAATAACAACCGAGCAGGGTGACGGCGGAACCGGGAGGCGGCGTGCTGTCCGCCCGGAGCGCTCCGTGACCGGTGTCCCGGAGCCGGAAGTGACAGGAGGACTTCCGGCCAATCAATGAATCCCTTCGGTTCCAGTTAAAGGGACACCGCCTGCCCAGACATGTCTACCGCATACAGAAACAGGTGAGATCCAGCGGACCCTTGGTCCCGGCTCCATGTCCGACCACCTCCAGGTAGAGGGGGCACCGGGCACCGGGCACCGAGCACCCTACCCGCATTCAGCAGCACGAAGAACCGAACAAGCTAACTTATGCTACAGATACACGCACTCGTAAATGCTAACGTGGTTCTGCAACGTTTAAAAACGTCCCTCTGATCAGAGAAGACGTCTTTATGTCCTCACGTCCTCATGTATTCATGTCCTCATGTCTTCATGTCCTCACGTCTTCACGTCCTCATGTCCTCACGTCTTCATGTCCTCACGTCTTCATGTCCTCACGTCTTCATGTCCTCATGTCCTCATGTCTTCATGTCCTCATGTCTTCCTGCAGCTGGAGAAGCGAACACGTCACGCGCTCTTGGTTTCATGTAGCGAGCGATGCTAATTCCTTGTTAGCACATCAGCTGACACCTACTTCCTGTAGCCCTGACAAGCTAGCGTTAGCTCCATCATAACGGCTCTATTTAAACTGTTAGCGCGCTTCACTTCCGCTCGTCCAACGGTGGACACGTCGAGTCACGTGGTCTGGAGGTCGCTGTCCCTAATTATTCATTAATACTCGGTGTGCGTTTTGGGTGTCACGTGACATAAACCCGCGTCAGCCAGGTGTTCTTGCACCGTCATCATCACGTGACCGGCCGGTTGATGTCACAGTTCAGTTCATGTTTGGTTGAATGTTTTGAGGAGTGTTGGAACAATAAGAAGAACCCACTTTATCAGGAGAACCTTCCAGCTCACAGCAAGAAGAGAACCAGATGTTCCACATAAACAGAACAAAGGAACATTTAAAAACGACACCGACCATCAAGTCGAAGGTTTGGACATTAGTGGGTTTAAAAAATGGGGCCAAGAACAGAAGGAATTACATCAAATCAACTCCTCAATAACGACAGCGATGAATAAGATCAAAAGTGTGCTGATCATTATTTCACTGAACCCGAAGGAGGACCGGCAGCGTCGTGTTTTAGGGCTCCAGGTAACTTTAACCTGAGCAGGTCACAATGAAACGTCCAGACGATGCGTTCGGGGTCCGACAGTTTAAACCAGCTTCCAACGTCAGAAACACCGGACGAACTGAAGTGATCTGAATCGATCAAACATCATTGGAAAAGAGCTGAAACGTGCCGTCTGGAGAAGCCGGAGCTGTCGGAGCTGGAGTAGTTTGTTCTGGAAGAGGAGGTCCACCTACCTGTCGACAGGTGAAATGTCTCGCTGAGCTCCAGAAGTCACTCGTTTGGTTTTATTGCCTCTGAAAGTTGTGCAGCAAAATATTAGGGGAAGGCTGCCATCCATTTAGTCCAAGACATTTTCATTTGTTTTATAATGTTAAAGTGTTCTGTTAAAGCAAAAGTCTGATTATTTTATTTATTTATTTTTCAAATGTGGATTAAAACCATCAATGAAGCTGATTACTTTTGTCAGTTTCAAGTTATTTCAGAGAAAATTGTGTGTTTCTTTTTATGTGTGTGAAAAATCCCAATGAATTAATCCACGACTGTATTTACTGATCGAGTTACTGTCGTGCTCGTGCGTAAAATGTTGAAGTCGCATGCATCCTGCTGCTCTATTAAACTGAGACGAAGAGGAAAGACTCCTACAAACAGCTGGAAACAACAAACTGGACTTTACATCTGTTTTTGATGAGTTTCATTAATCAAACCTGTTACAGACTTTGTCTTCAATGAATCAATCAATTAAATGTTTGCAAAAGATATGAAATTGCAGAGCAACAACGTGAATGAGGCAAAACTCAACACATGAAAGGTGTTTTGTGTTTCCAACAACTAAAGACTTTGATCAAGTGCTGTGGAGCGTTTATGGACCGATATTAGTGCTGAGACGTGAACAAAAAAACTCGTGTTCAGACTTTTTCTGTGCACTGAAAACAATCTCGTTGGACATTTTATAAAGAAGGGGCTTTTTAGGCTTCCTGATATTTGGCGTGAGATTAGTTGGGACAGCGCAGAGAGTGAAACAGGTCTTCCACCATCTGATGGTATCTGCTGAATAAATTAATGAAGTAAAAGATCTTTCAGGGAACCATATTGTTATGCATCCTTGCACGTTTTAAGTGGACCCATATATTCTTATTAGGTAGACAGTATATACTGGTGTATCTATCAAGCAGGCTTTTTATGATAAAGGAAATATAGGCTCGCTGGGAGAAAACAATGTGTCGATCTCTGTATGTCTTGTACATATGGTGAATTGACAATAAAGTTGACTTTGAAATCCCTTCAAGAAACTGAAGTGAGTCCAGTAGAATTTGGATGAGACTTAAATTGAAAGTGACTTGGATCCCTTTGGTACATCAACCTTCTTCTTCTTATTTCAGAATACAGGAGTTTAAAGTGGCTTTGGGTGAAGAAAACATCGATTTGAAGACACTGAGGGAACTATGCTTCAACGGTAATGTGTTATTCATGCTGTTAATGTTGGCGTAGTATGATACTCTGTTCTGCTTTACTTCACAATCCTTTCTTTGTTCCTCAGGAGTCCCGTTTGAAGGAGGCATACGAGCGCTTTGCTGGAAAGTAGGTTGCTCTGCTCTGTTGTGCTTCGGGAGCTTTTTATCAATGACACATTAAGGCCTCACGCAAGAACATTTGAGCAAAATGATGTGAAACCTTTCTTTGAGGGTTTGCTTGTGTGTCTTGGAAATTGGATTCAGCAAATCCTGCATGGCCTCAACGTGCAGTGAACGGCTTGTTTTCTGTTTCATGAATGCCACCTGTTGATAAGGAAGTGTGCCATTGAAGTTTTGAGACTTGTGACCCAAGCATCCCTCGACCCTATATCCATTTATTTTTTTATGTCCATATATCCCAGAAACTATAGTTAACTCGCAACTACGTGTCTTCCTTGACGACAAAAATGTCCTTCGCCTCCAGCAGTTAATCTGCTCAGAGTTCAGGAGTTGAAGCAACTGGTTTTTTTTTGGATGACATCGTTAACTTGGTTGATAAAAAGCAACTGTGCTGCAGTCTTTGTTAACCTGAGGTTGGGGGGGGGGGGGTCTCTTTCATCTGTCAGTGTTTCCTTCGGCTGAAATCACACCTGATAAGAGGAAGATTATTGGACCCCTTCGGCCAAACTTGTATATTGTTTCTTTAGCAAAGTAGAAACAACCTCGTTTCCAAACAAAGTTGGGATGCTGTGTAAAATGTAATTAAAAACAAGCTGCAATAATTTGCAAATCATATGAACCCATGTTTAATTGAAAATAGACCATCAAATGTTGAAAATGAGATCTTTCACTGTTTTAATAATAATAATAAACTTTATTTGCAGAACACCTTTCATACAAGAAATGCAGCTCAAAGTGATTCACAGCAAAATAATTACATGGTGTTTCAAATAAAAACGGATATAAAGGAACATTTAAAAATATAGAAAAGAAATGAGATAAAACTGCATAAGAAACAAATAAAAGCATAAAAAGGAATACCAGTGAAAAATATCAAATTGAGCAATTTTTATGAAATATATTTGCTTATTTTTTATTTCCCTTTTACTCATATTCTACACTGTCCCAACTGTTTTGTAAACGGTTGTATTTTATAAACTAGTGGTTCAGATTGTAGAATATTTGACGTTAAGGACTTGCAACATGTTCTGATCTGTGTTCTTGACTTCCCTTCTTTTCAGATCCTTTTGAATTACCTACCTCTCGATCAGACATTATGGGAATCTTTCCTCAAAAAACAGCGGTAAGTCGACCACATCAAAGCAGGTGCTAAAACTTAAAGAATTTGTTGCTTTGCTTTTTGGTGTCACTTGGAAACCACAAAATCAGCTGCTATCAATCAGCTGATAACATCAGCTGATGTTGTTCACTGACTAAAAAAGAAAAACAACAACTCCTATTTCTGCTGTGACTCACCGAACCTCATGCTGTTTATTATGCTGTTCTGTTATGAAGCTATTTCTGGGAGAAACATTCCTTCTGTTGTGTCCTCCATTTTACACCAACACTGACATTTTACTACAGTAGATAATGTTGTTGTTTTTACTAATGAATGCTATGAACGTTACTTTATTTCTTCACCTTTTAGATGAAATGATTAAACATTCTGTCGTTGGAAGCGTCATGATGAAGTGAAAACACAAGATTATAGTTCACCAGTACTCAAAACTTTCACCTGCTCATGAAGTTATTCATATATTGCAGATTGTTGGAATTTGTACTGATGCAGTTGATGCATTTGTTTCCTCGCCTCTCGTAGGGAAGTGTACTCCCAGTTCCTCAAAGAAATGATCATCCAGCCCGGCATTGCCAAAGCCAACTTGGGCTTTTCCAGAGAAGACGTGACCATGGAGGACCATGTGAGTGGACGCTTCTTTGTTCTTCTTTTTTCAGCAGTGATGAATGGGCCTGATTCAATAAAGCTGCATGTGGTGAAGGAAGAGTGCATCAGTGGCTTGTTTTCCATCCAAATGTAGTAAAAAATGTTTGTATAAAGTCAATTTCAAATTAATAAAGTTACCTTTATATATCGTCAGAGAGGAAAGTGAACAAAACAAAGTGTGAATGTTCTTTTACGAGGCTGCTGTGGGTTTTAAATGAAGTAATGGACGAGATGGGATCTGCAGCTTTTCAGCTGATTAAAGATGAGCTTCTTAAGCTGAGCAGTAGCTCTGGAGCCATGTGACCAAACAACAGTAGCATCCACTTTCCACCACACAGAGCAGAGTTACCACATATTGAGTCCAAAAATACAATGGTATGACATTTCAAACTAACAGTTTTACTGTTCAACTTGGGTTGTGTGGGTTTGTTCCAGTTTCTTGTGTACGTAGCGAGCACCTGAAGCTCTGCTGTTCAATCTGGCTCTTTAGAACAAGTCACTGGGACGTTAATTAAATGTGCTTTATTTTAATGATTCTTTTCAGCCTCTAAATCCCAATCCAGACAGCAGGTGGAACACCTACTTCAAAGATAATGAAATTCTCCTGCAGATTGACAAGGATGTGAGGTAGGACTTTTTAAAAAGATCTTCTCCATCTGGTAGTTTTTAGGTCCACAGTTTTGTCCTTATGCGGACAGTAGAAATCTGTTCACGTAAAGCAACTGATGCATTTGGTGAAATGTGCTGGGACTGTTTGTTTTGCGTGTTTTGCAGACGACTGTACCCAGACATGGCGTTCTTCCAGCGTCCTACAGGATATCCCTGCCAGCTGATCCTAGACCCGCTGAACGATTACGAGACGCTGCGTCGACGAGTGGAACAAACTACCCTGAAAGCACAAACTGTGAACTGCAACCGCAGCGGAGTCACCAATGTAAGTGGGTGTGTGTGTTGGTTGGGGGTTGACCACAGTTTCAGTTACATCATAGAGAGCGTGTCTATAGGAATCCATCTGTAGAGGATGAAGCATGACATCATTTTTAATTATTTACATTAGTTATTGAGAAATTACCAAAGTGTTTTGGAATTGCCACATAAAGTCTAAATATCCTAGTGGTTAAAAACATTTCCATCTCATCTTGTATGTGCTTGATTATAAATAAACAAACCATGTAAAGTTTGTGAAGCCGTCGCACCACTTTGTGCTGATGTGGTTCTCCAGGTCAGCTCTCCCGGGAAGGCGTTGAACCTGTATCCATCTAATGAATATGAGGTGCTGCCCAACGGCAGCGAAGCCCACTGGGAGGTGGTGGAGCGGATCCTCTTCATCTACGCCAAGCTCAACCCCGGCATCGCCTACGTGCAGGGCATGAACGAGATCGTGGGGCCCATTTACTACACGTTCGCCACAGATCCCAACAGCCAGTGGAAAGGTTTGGCACATTTCAGTTCTGAAACTTAAAACGTTTGACGCATTGGAAATATTGTGATTGGCGACTGTTCCATTACACAGAGCACGCTGAGGCAGACACCTTCTTCTGTTTCACCAACCTGATGTCGGAGAACAGAGACAACTTCATCAAGAGCCTGGACGACTCTCAGTGTGGCATCACCTACAAGATGGAGAGCGTGTACTCCATGCTCAAAGACAAAGACCTGGAGCTCTATCTGAAGCTGGTGAGGTCACCGCTTCCTGCTCCATTCCTGCTCGCTTCCTGCGCGCTTCCTGCATGCTTCCTGCGCGCTTCCTGCTCGCTTCCTGCATCCTTCCTCTGTGCTTCCTGCATCCTTCCTCTGCGCTTCCTGCACACTTCCTGCGCGCTTCCTGCATGCTTCCTGCGCGCTTCCTGCTCGCTTCCTGCATCCTTCCTCTGTGCTTCCTGCATCCTTCCTCTGCGCTTCCTGCTCGCTTCCTGCACACTTCCTGCACGCTTCCTGCATGCTTCCTGCATCCTTCCTGAGCGCTTCCTGAGCACTTCCTGCTCATCTTTTGAATTCTCCCTTCAGGTTGCCCCCTTGAACACCGGTTATTCAAATTAGTAACTGCGGTTTCAAACCATGATTTTGTTTATTGGTCAGTTCCCGTGTTGGTCAGAATAAAGAATGACCCTGATTTTAAGAGCCCCTCGACCACACTTCCCTATTCCAGTATCTGTTTTGGAGAAAATGACTTATTGAGGATAGGAAACCGGTAAAAAAAAAAAGGGGGGGGAAGGAGAAGACAATCGTCATTACTGAAGACTTTGTTTTTTCTAAGTGAAAGAGGAGAGACGGCATGAACATATGCATACAAGACCCAGACCAGGTTTCCCCCTGAAAATCTTCCAATTGTCTATGAAGCCCACCGTGTACGCTGGACTCAACCTCTACAGCCAGCGGGTGACTGCTTCCATGAAACAGTCCATGTGTTGAAACAAGATGTTGTCAGATATACGAGGGTGGATCAGAAACAGCTCCTACAATGATCCTGTTGCACCAGAACGGAGACACGAAGCAGCAGGAAGCTACAAGTCTTCTTCAGCGAGTCATGTCTCGATCACCATCCAGTCACTCGGGTCTCGTAACGTTGTGATCTTCCCCCGCCAGGTGTTAACAAAAGAAAGATAACTTCATTTCATGTCTGAATTTCCACAACACTCACTAAAATTCCTCTGAGCCATTTTGAAATGCTGGCAATGAATCTTAAAACACAAAGAGGGGAATTTTGGTAAAAAGAAGAGGATTGAAGGATATTCCTTTTCAGTTCTGCTTCTGAACCTTTTTACATCACAGCCTGTCCTCATCCTCATCCTGCTTTTATTTGAAATCCCTGTTGATCTCGAGTCCAAAATGCTGCATTGCTATCGTGCCTGATGACGACTCCTCCTCGTGTTTTCCAGGAAGAGCAGAACATCAAACCTCAGTACTTCACCTTCCGCTGGCTCACCCTGCTGTTGTCTCAGGAGTTCCTCCTGCCGGACGTCATCCGCATCTGGGACACCCTGTTTTCGGACCAGGACCGGTTCCACTTCCTCATCCTGGTCTGCTGCGCCATGCTCATGTGAGCCTGTCAGATTGTGCTCTTCCAGCGCTGATCGTGACTCTTTCTGTCAATCATGTGTTTTGTCTCTTGGACTCTTTGTGTCCACAGACTGGTCCGGGACACCTTACTGGCAGGAGACTTCACAGTGAACATGAGATTACTACAGGTGAGCCTGTTAATACTACACAGGAGGACATACCAACCACAGCTTCATATTCAAGTCATGTTTTCATTCATCTATCTAGACCTGGGAACTGAACTTCGATACTTTAATGGCACCAACTGGTTTGTTTTGATAATATTTACTATCACAAAATGCTTCATCTTTCGGTACCAAATTTTTGAAACCTACGCGATATCCAAAATAATAATTTTCCTTTTAAAGCAAATGATTTGATGCAGGAGGAGATGTCTTTGGTATCACTGAGCCTTTTTCTTCCAGGCAGATAAAAGCACCCACTTTTAGCTTCATTAAAACTTCTGTTTTTATTTCCTCCAGGATTACCCCATCTCAGACGTGCACACCATCCTCACCAAGGCCAAAGAACTGCAGGAGAACTCCTAGACCCGTTTCCTCCGCGGCTCCGCTCCAGGTTTGGTAGGACGAAACATTCAAGAAGAAACATTCCCGTCAAACGTGTTCCTCCGACGGAGAGGCTGCACAGACCGAGCAGCTGTCTTACTCCATGACATGATGTGTGGCGGGGGGGGGGGGGGCTGCTGCCTTGAAAACAGGCTGAATTTGATGCTTCCTTGGAAGGGGGGTGAGGGGGGGACTTGTTTCACGATGCGTTTATAGGAAAAGACTCGGTGGGTGCGTCCTCCTGCTCCCATGGAGACGTGTCCAGCTCAGATCACTGAACATCTGCAGTAATCAATAATCAATAATCCAATGTTACCCGTCTTAGTTTGAGCATGAAAACATACCAGAAATGGGTTTTTTATTAGTTTTAATGTTAAAAACATGTCAGCCTTATCTCTTTATGGTGTGCAACAGGAGTGTTTCTGGGTGTAAGTTCAGTATATCTTAATGTCAACAATGCCTTTTTTTCCATCTATCGGAGATTGAAGTTAATTTCATATCAGGAAGAAGCTACTATTGATTGAAGGGTATTATTTTTCATCCTTTAATATTATTTTCAGAACTTTTTTCCTCAGCCCAGGTTTACATGCTTCTCTTTAGGAGTTTAATAACAATAATTTTAGGGCGGAGGCGCTTTATTTTTTAAGAGAAATTAGAGACTACGGTTTATATTGTTTGATGTTGCATTACATAACCGGTGTTTGCATCGCTCCTCTCATCAGTGTCAACGCTTCTGTTGAGGTTAAAATAGCTTGGAAACAACTTTGGGATTAGTGGAGCAAAATTGAATGGGTGAAGATAAGAGTAGAAAGATAAGAGAAACTAGAGCAGCACAAATATATCGGATCTCCATCTCACTTCTAAATGCTGACAATTCTGCTGCATTTCCATTTTGGGGACATCAGCTGCATCGAAACAAGCGCTCCCACTCTCTCCCTCAAACATTAACAAGGTGATGCAGAGACGGGAAGAACAGAAACCCAAAAATACTTGATCAAAGGCTGCGTTCAATTCAAGAAGACGAGAGAGAACTTTTCATGTTCAGGATCAGCTTCATGAAGCTGCTGCATTTAAGCTAAAAGAACAAAAGCATTTCCAAAGTTGATGTCCTGTATCGAGCACCATTTGTTTTTAGTTTTCTTCTCTATCAGCTAAATCAGTTCACTAAACATTTATCCTGAAAAAGTCAGAGAGAATCTGGATCTCAGTTCAAAGCAAAAATAAATTGCGCTTCTCATTTTGTCCAGAATTGTGCAGCTTTACCAGAAAACCAGAACTAGTGGAAATAACTTAAGATAAAGCTGGATAAACTATAACGTGACGCTGCGCTTCTTAACGAGAAAAACGAACACCGACAACAGCAGCTAAATTCTTATTTTGTGAACACTAATGATGGTACACACAAGTTCAGGCAAGACACGGATTTTGTTCATTTTTGAAGTAAATACAACCACCGCTGCAAACACTAATGACTAACCTTCAAAATAATACCCAGATGATGTCATGCTCTCTACTGTGAATGTGATGATACCAGACTGATATTTATATCCGCGGAAATTCCACAATTCACAATATCCAATAATTTGATACCGACAATAACAAAAACAAGATGATAACATAACGGCCACGACGGGAGCTGCTTATGTTAATGAGCTGTCAAGACCTCGGCCCAAGCAAGCCAACATTAGTGCTGTTGTCAGCATAAAGTTTGTTTTCATCTTAAATTGCTGTTATGGTCCAACACGTCCATAAGCAGGTACTACAGACTCATCAGCTGGTCTCCGAGTGGTGTCCACTCAGTACCGAGGTGTTGAGGTGACGTCCCACCGGCTTCAAACACCAAACATTACGTTGGAATAGTTTGGATTTAGTTTTTATTTTAGATGAATGTAAATTTGGTACACGAGTGAAGTGATAAGCTTTTTACCGAAACCTGACGATTAGCATTAAAAACCTATTTTTCCATTCTTCCTCCGTTGTCAGACACACAAACGCTTTTTCAGGCGGGAAACAGTCCTGCAGTTGATTGTTTTTTAAAGGAAATACAAGCCGTACAAAGTCTTGAGTTAACAGATCAACACGCCCGGTTTAATGGTGCAGATTGACCTTTTAATGAAGTCTGATGATGTTCAGTGTGAAGCACCAGCAACCTGGAAGAGTTTCATCCTCTGCTGCAGGATCTGATGAAACAATCTGCATGTACACGTGTATCTACAACACTTCACATGTTGACCAGCTTAATTGCTGCAGAAACACCAAAAATAAGTCATCTGTCAAAAGCTGTTTAAAAAGCTCAACATAAGTTTCTTCATCTAAATATTTCTCCACATTAATCTGAGCAAGGATGAAAGAGGTCGTTCTAACTGTCATCTCATTTTGCACAAAGTGGAGGATTATTAAATATGATTCTTCTCACACACAAGAAATCACAATCACACCCCCACCGACACCCCCCTCCCCTCCCTCCCCACACACACACAAAATCACAATGGTAACTGACACCAATTCCAGGGCAAGTGAAGTTTCTTTTTAATCGCGTGTGTGTGTGTGTGTGTGTGTGTGTGTGCGCGCGCGTGCGTGTGCGTGAGATTTGCATGATTTCATTTTTTAAGCACATGTTTTTGTAACGTCTCCAGTGTTAAGACTTGTATATATGTTTTTTTCTATGTTTGAAGATGTGCATTAAAATGAATGATGGTATGAAATTGTGTTTGTAAGTGATTAAGTCATTGGTTACCATCTTTGAATTAAATTGTATTTGGAAAAAAACTGTCTCATGAAATACACTAAGAATGCTTAAATTGCATAAAAATACATTCATGAATGCTTTAAATCTTTGGAGACCTTCTGAAATATGTTATTGGAGAGAAATTGTTATCAAGAAGACGTGAACTGAATATTTCCAGGTTTATGCTAAAACAAGATCTTCAGCGTCAGCAGTGACAGCTGTGCTTTTAGGTGTCAGCTTGTTTTTGTGGATTATTATATTAATAATTGCATCTTGTGTAACACGGTGTCACCTGACCACTTAGTGTTACCTGTTGAATCTGAGCAATACAGACCTTTTGACGTCCGTCTGGATTGTCCAAACTGAATATTGTCCAAACTGAAGCTCTGAGTGTTCAGTGGAGCTCCAATGAAGCTCCGTTAGGAGAACGGGTGAACTTTAGAAGGATTGAATGACCTCCCTGTTACTGGGATAAACATTCAAACAGATGGTTCCCAACTTCCAACTAAATGTCTTCTTGATCAGCACTGGGAATTTGGTGGAAAGCCTCAAGAAGATGAGCTTTGTGAATGTCAGAAGCCGAAGAGAGAGGAGGTAGAAATTCAGAAGATGAAAGTGGCCTCTGACTCCACCGTCCACCCGATGCTGGTCTTTATAACGTCTGGACAGAGCTGTGGGAGATGCAGGGAAGGCAGCCAACAGGTTCTAGTCTACAAATCTGATGGAGCTGAAGGTCAATCCACTGGAAAAGTAGCATTTGGGATTTCTGTCTGAAATCGTTTGAGAGCACAGGAGGAGGCTTCCTGGGGCCCTTCTGGGATTTGGAGAGTCTAAACCAAAGTCTGGTCATTTGTAGTGATTTTCTTGCAGTATTAGAGGCAATGAACTTTCAATGGAAAGTCTAAGGCCCGAGCCCATCCCTCTGGAAGTGGGTACAATAATCTCAAGTTTGGCAAAAAGCGTTGAATGAGAAAATAAAGGGTGGATCACACGATGCTTGGCACAACCTCTGGAAGGAAGAGACGATCAAGGGAAGTGACTGAGATTGAGATTAGGTCACTGTGAGTTTAAAAAGACCGATTAGGTTCTGTAAAAACACGTTCTTCTGTGTTCAATCTATACCGATCAAAAGAAACTTGGTTTTACTGTCCAAACTTAAACTACAAGACCAAGAAAAGAAACTAAGGAACTGCTGGAATTCTTCCATGCAACAGGATTGTTGTAATGATGCTGTCCAGCCTGAGGAGGGCAGCAACACGCCGTCACCGCGTCGTGTCTGCCGAACCAAAGAAGAAGAAACGAACTGGCCCCGCCCACAGTCTCTTTTGAGCCAATGGGAACACGTGTTATTGGGGCGTCTCCTGCCACTGACGAACGGAGGTAAGATCGAAGCGGATAAGCAGCTGTCAAAATACGAAACATTTTCACAACCTGCTTTGCAATTGTTTCAGACTTGCGGACAAAAGGTGACGTAACCTGTTCAGAGGCGAGACGATTCACAGAACACGTGACCGGCACGTGAACCCGGAACAAACGGACCTGAGGGTTCAGACAGTCAGGTGTCTTCAAACCAACTCTGTTGTTGTTGTTGTTGTTGTTGCGTCCACAGAAACTAAAGTTGAAACCACGTGCTTTATTATGAACATAATCCAAGTTGTGATTTAGCTCGTTGAACAGTACACAGGGTGATGTTCTGTAAATAAAAACATTTCATAAATGTTTCGGAGACAACACTACAGTCCAACTTCACCAGTTCTCATGAACATTAAGAATAAACAGTTGTAATTATTATACCACAAAACCAGCTTCACTGAGACACGTCAGTGTGACGTCAGCTTGACATGACCAGATATTCGATTCCAATATTTAGAGTAATATTATTTAACAGTGGTCATTGTCAACTACTTTTTATTGGTGAAGCTACATATTAATAATAATAATAAACTTTATTTGTGAAGCACCTTTCATACATGAAATGCAGCTCAAGGTGCTTCACAGGAAGAGAATTACATGCAGTGTTTCACATAAAATAGTTTAAATAAGACATTTAAAATATAGAAAAGAAATGAGATGAAACAGATAAAAAGCATAAAAACAGACTTGATTTGGTTCTCCAGGATTCTGTTTATGATATAAAGTCATGGAAACAAGTTGTACGTAGTTAATTAATGTCACTGTAACTGTGCACGTCACTTGTGCTGTCATCATGATCTTATAACGTGGCAGCAACATTAATATGAACATTAGAGATCACAGATCTGCATGTTGAGAGGCTGTCAGTGAGGATTACTGCTCCTCTGACACCCACTTCATCATCATTATTATCATTTACTTATTATGAAGCAAACTTGCTGCTGGTCAGCTGGGCGGCTCAGAGCGATCCACAGAAATTAAATATTAAGGATTTGATGACACCAGTTGATAAAATATGCTTTTAAGTAACGCTTTACAAAGTCTTTGCTATTATCTCCCATCCAGCTGCGTTAACAGGAGGGATTCTGCTGCATAGAGATTTATCATTTAAATAGATTTTCTATTAGTACTGTTGGCTCTGAACTGCCTGATTTACAGCAGTTAATCCAAAGCTCTAACATAACAATGCATTTCCCGCCATGAAGATGCAAGCAAACATGTCAGAAATGTGAAAACCACACAAATGTGTGCAGCCTAAACTAAAGACACTCAGGCTAAACACAAGATTTATTGTTCCTGCTATATGATTACCTGCATAAGAAATATGTACTGTGGCAGTAAAAAGGTGTATTTTCTATGAAATTAGAAAATAGTGCAAATATGAAAGTTGAAGAAACCATGAGAAATGTAAATGACACATTGAAGGTGTGAACTTATGTTAGAAATGAAGCCATATTGACCCACTTTACAGCAAGTGAGTAGTTCTTCTGCTCCAAAGTTCACGTTGTTACTGTTGTTGGCGCTGAACGGCGTGTTGTGTCCTCAACGCAGACCGAATCATCTCAAACCTGCTGGAAACCAGCTTTCTTTTCTTATTTGTTGAAGAGGACAGAAGTCTGTTTAAATCCTGTTTTACCAGCGAGCGGTGAGTCAGTATTGTGAATGCTCTGTGTTGTTACAGTCGTTTTTATTGAGCCTGTCTACAGTCCTCATAAAACCTACAGCAGACTTCAAACTGAAAGCAGCTCAGGCCAACGGACAGCTTTGCAAATAATTATATATTTATTCATTTTGTAACTTTAAACATTTTGTAAGACTTTTTTTTATTCCTTCTTCAGAATCCTATTTTTAGATTTGATTTTGACTTAGTTATTGTGCACAATTTAGTCTTTTAATGGTGTTTGTGCTTTTACTTAGCTCACTGTTTTTGTGATTCATATATATATATATGACCTTTATTTAACCAGGTCAAATCAATTGAGAACCAATTCTCATTTACAATGATGACCTGTCAACACAGTCCACACAGTGACACAAACAGCACAGATACAAAACAGTATAACAAACACATGTGATTCATCCGGCTGAAGTGCTGGATTTAACTGTTAGCAGCCGATTTCAGCTCTTCACTGACCCTCACATCTCTGCAATGAACGCTTCCTACAGCTCTTCATTAGGATCACTTTCTTCTCAAACGGCCCGGTTCTGATTGTCGTGGATCCCACGAGATGTTTGAAACATTCCTTTGAGAATATGTTGACATGATTGCATCGTCATGTTTTCTGTGGATTTGTCAGACCGTTGTACTCTGTCATGTTCATGAAACCTCTTGCTTTGTGGCATTGTGCATTATTATTACACTGAATGTAGGCTTCATAGAGCCTGACTGGCTTCTCTCCGCCGACCTCTTACATCATCAAAGCTTTTATTTCTGCAGAACTGCAGCTCACTGGATCTTTCTTTTTTTTTTACATTTCTCAGTAAACTTTAGAGACATTTGCGAGATCCCGTTTCTTTCCGTTCTGATGTTTGATGTGAACGTGAACTGCAGCTCCTGATCTGTATCCACGTACGGTCGTCCTGCTGCCACGTGATTGGCTGATTGGTTAATTGCATGAATAGGCAGGTGTTCCAAAGAAGGTGCTCAGTCAGAGTATTTTTGTTTGTATCCTTCCTACACCTCCGTATTCCTACGAGGCCGAGTTGAACGAGTACTCCTGTGCTGGAATAATACACCATTTGTGTCGGTTTGTTTGTGGGTGTCGTCACAGAGGCTGCGTCCTTTTAGTTTTATACAGTATATACAGGCTGTGTAGCAGTCTGTTCACTAAACTAAATAAATACTCCTACTGGGTATATGCACAGTATTAGATAAGATATTAAAATCTATTGATGCTTTGTTCTGTAATTGGGGCTCGAGCACCGAATGGTGCGAAAGCTCTATTGTAATTCAAGGAATTATTATTCTGCTTTTTCTTACGAAAGAATCGCCTTTTTGGCAGCTTTAACATTCTCAAAAACTCGTGAAACTTGGCACATGGGTCAGTCTCGGTGAAAAAGTTATGTATTTTAGTGGTTTCGCAAGTGGGCGTGGCCAAATGGCTCACTAGCGCCCCCTAAAGAGATGCCCCGACGGCTGCATTTACCTACATGCACGAAATTCGGTGGACACGTGTATCACAGCTAGTTCTTTAATGCTATTTGAGTTATGATCATTTAATCCGTTAGCCTAGTGAAAGTGGTGGAGGTGAGAAAGATTATATTCACACTTTATCGTGCCTCCTGCGTCCTGCTGGCATCTTCCACAGCGGCAGCGCTCCACTACTGATGAAGTCCAGTCGGTGCAGCTCTCTCTTCTGCCCACCAGGGGCTGGCAGTGTGATGTTGAGAGCACTGATGAAACACTCATCGGAATTTGTTTTGTCACGTGATAAAAAGTGAAATGAAATGTTTGAGGGGCATCATTATATGTGCAATGATGTCACAGTCCGTTTACGTGACGCTTGTGTTCGCAGGATTTTGCGTGATGCGGTACTGCAGTACTCGCGGCGGGGTCCGCGGATGGGACTTCCGGGATGTATTGTTTTCGGGTTACGCTCCAGACGGAGGGATGTTCATGCCAGAGAGTGTTCCTGAGCTGAGCCCAGACACGCTGAGGCGCTGGAGGGGGCTGTCCTACTGCAGACTGGTGGTGGAGGTCGCTGCGCTGTTCATCCCCGCTCAGCTGATCCCCAGAGACGACCTGCAGGGTGAGCTGAGGAAACATTCACCGTCATCACAACACTTATTTTGATAATGATGGATGTAAAGGAGGTCGAAGGTAAATCCTTAGATGAAGTCACACTTCCTATGTGAACCCAGTAAACAGCAATAAAACTCATTTGTTTTCGTGACATCATAATTCAGGCAAACGCAGTTGTTTCTGAGTTCCTGAACAAAGCCGTCACCACAGAGTTGATATGAGAAGTCAGTGAATCCATTAGTTGATGGACAGAAAACAAACAACTGATTTGATAATTGATGAATCACTTCCTCTGTGTGTCCTTCCGTCAGTCCTCGTGGATGAAGCCCTGTCGGGTTTCTCGGTGCCGGAGGTGGTCCGGATTGCTCGGCTGAAGGACGGTCTGACGGTCCTGGAGCTCTTCCACGGAGACACCTTGGCCTTTAAGGACCTGGCCATGACCTGCACGGTGCGCTTCCTCAACTACTTCCTGCAAAAAGACAACCGCAGAGCTACTGTTCTTGTGGGTAAGAAGAGGAAAACGTCCAATATTCCATGTGATAACATTATAGAACAACTTTTGAAACTTTCTGTCACATGTTCTACACCACAAAGACTTACGTTTATATTCTTTCATTGCATTTTGTTTGATTTCCATGATTTTCACACTAATTTTTCCTTAGTTTGCAGCACAAGTCATTCTAGTCGCTCATGTGCAGTGAGTGGTGCTGTAGAATAAAGTAAAAAAACACAGTCACTGTTTCAAAAATACACCTTTTTGTACTCCGATGCTGCTATTGTAAAGATTTGCTTCAGTTGATGCACAAAAAGTTCCAAGTATATCTTAGTAACTGCATAAATAAGATATATATTTTATTGAAATTATGCTATAGAGAGAAAATTAACAAAATATGTCCTCCTAAAAGCTACACATTATTCACTTCAATTTGATTTTATATGTACAGCACCAAATCACAACATACGCCATCTCAGGGCACTTAACATAGTCATCTCTTCACAACAGAACTTTACAGCATGATACAGAGAAAACCAACAATTCAACAATTCATCAATTCAACAACTCAACAATTCATCAATTCAACAATTCAACAATTCATCAATTCAACAATTCATCAATTCATCAATTCAACAATTCATCAATTCAACAATTCATCAATTCAACAATTCATCAATTCAACAATTCAACAATTCATCAATTCAACAATTCATCAATTCAACAATTCAACAATTCATCAATTCAACAATTCAACAATTCATCAATTCAACAATTCAACAATTCATCAATTCAACAATTAATCAATTCAATAATTCAACAATTCATCAATTCAACAATTCATCAATTCAACAATTCATCAATTCAACAATTCAACAATTCATCAATTCAACAATTCATCAATTCAACAATTCATCAATTCAACAATTCAACAATTCATCAATTCAACAATTCATCAATTCATCAATTCAACAATTCATCAATTCAACAATTCAACAATTCATCAATTCAACAATTCATCAATTCAACAATTCATCAATTCAACAATTCAACAATTCATCAATTCAACAATTCAACAATTCAGCAATTCAACAATTCAACAATTCAACAATTCATCAATTCAACAATTCAACAATTCAGCAATAAAGCAATTCATCAATTCAACAATTCATCAATTCAACAATTCAACAATTCATCAATTCAACAATTCAACAATTCAACAATTCATCAATTCAACAATTCATCAATTCAACAATTCATCAATTCAACAATTCATCAATTCAACAATTCAACAATTCATCAATTCAACAATTCATCAATTCAACAATTCATCAATTCAACAATTCAACAATTCATCAATTCATCAATTCAACAATTCATCAATTCAACAATTCAACAATTCAGCAATTCAACAATTCAACAATTCATCAATTCAACAATTCAGCAATAAAGCAATTCAGCAATTCAGCAATTCAACAATTCAACAATTCATCAATTCAACAATTCAACAATTCAACAATTCAGCAATAAAGCAATTCAGCAATTCAACAATTCAACAATTCAGCAATTCAACAATTAAACAATTCAACAATTCATCAATTCAACAATTCATCAATTCAACAATTCAACAATTCATCAATTCAACAATTCAACAATTCAGCAATAAAGCAATTCAGCAATTCAGCAATTCAACAATTCATCAATTCAACAATTCAACAATTCAACAATTCAGCAATAAAGCAATTCAGCAATTCAACAATTCAGCAATTCAACAATTCAGCAATTCAACAATTCAGCAATTCAGCAATTCAACAATTCAGCAATTCAACAATTCAGTAATTCATCAATAAAGCAATTCAGCAATTCAACAATTCAGCAATTCAACAATTCAGCAATAAAGCAATTCAGCAATTCAACAATTCAGCAATTCAACAATTCAGCAATTCAACAATTCAGCAATAAAGCAATTCAGCAATTCAGCAATAAAGCAATTCAGCAATTCAGCAATTCAACAATTCAGCAATTCAGCAATTCAGCAATTCATCAATTCAACAATTCATCAATTCAACAATTCAACAATTCAGCAATTCAACAATTCAACAATTCATCAATTCAACAATTGAGCAATAAAGCAATTCAGCAATTCAGCAATTCAACAATTCAGCAATTCAACAATTCAGCAATTCAACAATTCAGCAATTCAGCAATTCAACAATTCAGCAATTCAACAATTCAGTAATTCATCAATAAAGCAATTCAGCAATTCAACAATTCAGCAATTCAACAATTCAGCAATAAAGCAATTCAGCAATTCAACAATTCAGCAATACAGCAATTCAGCAATTAAGCAATTCAACAATTCAGCAATTCAGCAATTCAACAATTCAGTAATTCATCAATAAAACAATTCAGCAATTCAACAATTCAGCAATTCAGCAATAAAGCAATTCAGCAATTCAGCAATTCAACAATTCAGCAATAAAGCAATTCAGCAATTCAGCAATAAAGCAATTCAGCAATTCAACAATTCAGCAATTCAGCAATTCAACAATTCAGCAATTCAACAATTCAGCAATTCAGCAATTCAACAATTCAGTAATTCATCAATAAAACAATTCAACAATTCAACAATTCAGCAATTCAACAATTCAGCAATAGAGCAATTCAGCAATTCAACAATTCAGCCATTCAACAATTCAGCAATAAAGCAATTCAACAATTCAGCAATTCAGCAATTCAACAATTCAACAATTCAACAATTCAGCAATTCAACAATTCAACAATTCAGCAATTCAGTAATTCAGTAATTCAGCAATTCAACAATTCAGCAATTCAACAATTCAGCAATTCAACAATTCAACAATTCAGCAATTCAACAATTCAACAATTCCCACATAAGCTAGGAGGGAAAAACTCCTCTTTAAGGGAGAAAAACCTCCAACAGAGGGAAGAAAAACTCTCTTTAACAGGAAGAAACCTCCAACAGAACCAGTCAAAATCCACAGTATCATGTAATAGATCAAATATGTGAATCAGCCCATATGTTTCCTCTGCAGGTACATCAGGGGACACCGGTGGCTCAGCCATCCAGAGCGCCAGAGGTCTCCCTGGGCTGGATGTGGTGGTGGTTTACCCACGAGGACGCATCACTTCAGTGCAAGAGAAACACATGATCTCCTGCTTGGACGATAACGTCCATGTGTTTGCAGGTACACCTGAAGAGGCTGAAAGAATAGCGGCTGTTCTTGAAAGCAAGAGTCACAGTTTTGTTCTTTTTTTTTTATCATCTCAGAATCAGTTGTGATGTGTTTTTTCGGTGTTTTTGGCCTCTGCAGCCGACGGCAGCTCAGACGACATCGACCGGCCGCTGCGCCGTCTGTTTGCTGATACAGAGCTGGTCAAGTCTCACAGCCTCATGAGCCTCAACTCGGTCAACTGGAGTCGAGTCATGATCCAGCTCGCCCACTTCATCTACGCGTACCTGGAGCTCAGCGGTCTGGAGGAGGCTGAGGCTGATGCAGCCCTGCCGGAGCTGGAGGTGGTGGTTCCCACCGGGGGGGCAGGAAACATCGCAGGTGGGCTGATTAATCAAAATATGACCAGATTGTCTAAATTCAATTGAAAACTGGTTGGCTGAATTTTTTTTTTTTACAGTTTAACTGTCTTGATCTCCTCACAATCTCTCCACATAATACAATTTGATTCCAGATTGTGAGCTGTCACGGTCAGACATCTGATTAGATTACAGGTTTACTGAGAGCTTTTGGCTCTAGCAGGTCTTCAGATCAGGTTCTGTTGGTTGGTCTTTGCACCAGATTTAAAACTAAAGGAGACTGTTCCTTTATAAAGTGGACTCTCTCCCGAAAGTTCAAATCACTCTCACATTTGCTTGTTGATTTAACTAAGGTCAGTAAATTGGAAATTCTCCCTTTTGAGAAGCCGGACCCACAAAATATTTTTGTAGTCACCAAATAAGAATTTATTAATTGTTGGTGGAAGACCTTTACACAGTGTCTTAAAAACACATATCCATGTTTAAGAGATGAGAAAATGTTTGTGCACTGACTTTGGTGGGATTTGGACATGCGACACATTTAATGTTATTAACCTTTAATAAAAAGGTGACTGGTGCTCTGTGCAACATGGGGGCGGAGCCACAGTTCCAGAGAGCATTGAGTCAAGCATCTCTTCTACTTCCACAGCGACTGATCTCTAAATCAGGGTCTGCTCTATTTTAGCACTTAGGTGCAGCAGCCAAATGCTTTTTCACACCACCGAGGCCAAATGAAGGCAAAAATCGATTCTAAGTGCATAGCGAGTGCAAGAAAGAGAGAGAGCGTTTATCATCAACTAGCAGCGAAGCCCTTCAGATACGAAAAATAAAACGGGAGCATGTCTTCCGAAACCACGGACGTGTTCTTTGTCGACCAACATTTTCATGGTATTTATCTGACAAACATACACACCGACATGATACATCCAATATGTTTACTCAGGTGCACTTAAGTGCAATTTCAGTATTTCCATGTTGTGTTACATTCTACTTTTACAACCCTGTTTCCAAAAACGTCTGGACGCTCCATAACCTGAATATATCATTCAGCATTCATGCTCCCTTCCAGATGTTCAAGCTACCCATGCCATGTGCGCTAATGCATCCCTGTACCATCACAGATGCTGGCTTTAGAACTGAGCTGATGACAAGCTGGATGGTCCCTCTCCTCTTTAACCTGGAGGATGCAGCGTCCATGATTTCCAAACAGAATCTCAGATTGTGATCCATCAGACCTCAGGACAGTTGTCCACTTCACCTCAGTCCATCTTCAATGATCTCGGTCCAGAGAAGGCGGCGGTGTTTCTGGATCATGTTTCTATCTGGTTTCTTCTTTGGAGAGTTTTAACATCATTTGTGGACGCAGCGATGAACTGTGTTCACAGACGATGGTTTTCACAAGTGTTCCTGAGCCCATGCAGTGATTTCCACTCCAGAATAGTGTGTTTTTAATACAGTGCTGCCTGAGGGCCCGAAGATCACCACCATCCAATATTGGTTTCCAGCCTTGTCCCTTGTGTTCAGAGATTTCTCCAGATTCTCTGAATCTTTCAATGATATTATGAACCGTAGACGATGAAATCCACTAATTCTTTGTAGTTTTACGTTGAGGAACATTATTCTTAGATTGTTGAACAATGGAGTGGTGAACCTCTCCCCACCTTCACTGCTGAGAGACTCAGACTCTCTGGGATGCTCTTTTCATACCCAACAATGTTAACGACCTGTTGCCATGGTAACCAAATTAGTGGTAAGGTTTCCCACAAGGTGTTTTTTTTTGTATTACACAACCTTGAAACCTGTTGCTGGCATCAAATTCAAAATGAACAAATATTTTTCATAAAACAAGACATTGTCTCAGTTTCAACATTTGATATGTTGTCTTTGGTCTATTATCAATGAAATGGCATTATTTGCAAATCATCGCATTCTGTTTATTTATTATTATTTAAATGTATTTAGATTTTACACAACGTCCCAACGTTTTTGGAAACACGGTTGTAAGTAAAAAATGAATACTCCTCCCAGATACGTGTGTGGTGAGTTCAAATTACTAGATCATTTCAGTGAGGCTGTGCTGAGAATGAATCTCTGGAAGAAATGTTTGAGCACTAATTGAAAGGATCCATAGAAACACGACTCATGTCGTAAAGGTTTCTGCAAGAAAGGTCTTCTGTCTACTCATTGATCTGTGGGGTTTTCATGTCGTGGCGTTGGTGAAATAAGTGCCATTTTTCTGGTCTTCACCTTTAACTAAAAGCTCATCACAGTTTTCTGTCTCTCACGTGGAACACAGATACAGAATTAATGACGATATTTCTCATTCTTTTTATTGTGCTGTCTGTCTGTGTGTCAGCTGGCTGTATTGTCAAGCAGATGGGATTGCCCCTGAAACTGGTTGCCATGGTGAATTCTAATGACATAGTGCACAGGACTGTCGCCACCGGGGACTTTTCCATGGCAGCTAACGTCACACAAACTTTGGCCCCTGCTATTGACATCCAGGTAAACGCCGTATGCTCACAACTGCTGGTGTCAGGGAATTAATGGCTGGATAAACACTGTGAGCACATCATGTGTTCATGTGTTACCTTTAGTCCTGATACACCTGTGGATGGTACAGCCTTCGTAGCATTCATTGAAATTACCTAACTTAATCAAACTGACACAAAAACACATGAATTATACCAGTATACATGTTTAAAACATTCATAGAACTGTGTTATTGTGTGCACAGTCTAAACCATAATGCATCACAATACTCTTATTCTGGCTCTGACCTGCCTTAACTGAAGCTAATTCACATCCACACATTTGCATCTCATTATCAACCGGTTCAGTTAACTCTGGGATATCTCATCCATTCATGAAAAACTGCAAGCTCGTCACATTTCACGGAAACAGAACTAGTTGACGGTGATACCGGTTGGTAAACTGGCACAAATATTCAGCAACGTTAATCTGAGTTTCAGTGAGTCTAAATACAACCCTGTTTCCAAAAAAGTTGGGATGCTGTGTAAAATGTAAAAACAGAATGTAAAGATTTGTAAATCATGTAAACCCATATTTAATTGAAGATAGACCAAAGACAACATATCAAATGTTGAAACTGAGAATTGTCATTGTTTTATGAAAAATATCTGCTCATTTTGAACTCGATGCAGCAACTCATTTGAAAAAAGTTGGGACAGCGACATGTTTACCGGTGTTGCATCATCTTCTTTTAACAACTCTCTGTAAACGTTTGGGAACTGAGGAGACCAGTTTCTGGAGTTTAGAAAGTGAAATGTGGTCCCATTCTTGCCCGACACAGAATTTCAGCTACGCAACAGTTCAGGATCTCCTTGTCGTATTTTTTTTAGCACCAAGTTTTTAAAGGTCCCTGTGAGCTGGTGTCAGTTTCCCACTATGAGTGTGACATCTGAGGAACACCTGAAGGGAATCTCTTTCAATGTGTCACTGACATTCACGTGGACTCAAGGATGAACTGACTAGACTTCGGTGGTCAAAGTTAAATGCAATGTCACAAAAAACATTTAAGGCCGTAAGTTAGTAATTCTTATGTTCATTATTACAACATCTCACACAAATATCTAATCAGAGAAATTGACTATTATTCTTTTCTCTCTGTTATTCATCACCGTAACCGAGGAGCAGACGGGGAGATTGTGACTATATTTCTCATTTATGACAGATACTGAAGTACTTGTATGTCCAACTAGAAATTGTGTTGAATGTTTAAATCTTCTGTGCTGTCAGGATTAAAGTTGTGTGTGTAGCCTCCATGTTTTAGAATTTATAGCGTCTTAGCAGCAACATCTGAGTTTGGACAGATAAGCATGTAAAGTACAACTTGAGTAGTCAGCGGAGGCGTACAAACGCTAGGCGGTAATTCTAGTTACATGCTTTAATCCTTTTTAACAGATATTGGCACAAAAATTGAGAATCTGTAGGCATTGTGAGGAGATTTTGGTACTGGAAGCGCTCTGGTTTGCATTTGTTGTCCTTTTGTAAACAGCATAGTATTGACAAATCACATCGGAGCATGCTTTGGTCAACTGGCTAATTGTAAAACTACACGGTCTTAAAGTTGCCTCTCAACTCAAGTCGTTAATTAGGCTGTAAACAAAAGCACAAAGTTTTGGCTTGGTTATCCGCTGGTTCCACCGGAACCGGACAAAATATCAGCCTCAGTTCCTAGAAACTAAAACATCGTCAGACCAACAGCCGATCTTTTCTGAGATATTCTATTACACTGTATGATGTCCTGTGTGGTACATCTGAACTGAGGAACAATAATATAACTGGTAACAATCCTCACGGTCATGTTTAATATCTCTGGAAAAGTCAAACTCTTCTGGTTTGATGGTGGTACTGAAGGAAAGTTTGGGAGTTTACTAAAAAAAACATTTGGATTTAATGTCTGGGAACAATGAATATCTCCACCAAGTTTGATGGAAGTCTGGCCAGTTGTTCCTGAGATTAGTTCCATGAAAGTCAAATTGTTTTAAATGAGCAGTCCACCACCCACGCTGCCACATGGAGGCTGATCCCAAGTTCCACGTTGCAGCTGTGTGTTCCTCCGGCGGGGATGCTGTCACACTGCTTCCTTCCTGTCCTGCAGGACCCGTACAACATGGAGCGAGTGTTCTGGATGCTGCTCGGCAGAGACGGAGCTTCAGTGAAGACGATGATGGAGGAGTTTCAACGTTCGCGCAGAAGTTCTCTGCCCGAAAACCTCCACAAACTGGTACCAGTCGTTCAACATTTAGTGCACCTGCTGTTTCCATCCAGGCATCTGATCCACCGTGTGTCTGGATCCCACCGATCTACCGCCTCATCACTTCTGTCGTCTTCCCTCTGTTTGACGTCTAGCTGTCACAACGTCTGTCGACCGGCACGGTGCGTGACGACGGGATCCTGGAGACCATGAGGAGGTGTTGGGAGGACAATCGGTACGTGTTGTGTCCTCACAGCGCCGTGGCCGCGTGGCATCACTACCACTGTCCTCACAGCGCCGGGCTCAACAGGTACAACTTTTTATTTGCAATGTGTTGACCAACTACAGGTCACACGCCTCATATTTTTTTTATCTCCATGGAAACAAACACATTAATATGAAAAGACACAATGAAAATCCTGAGTCTTGTGAAAAGCAGTGATCCATCAATAAAAATAGAGATACCAAACATTCATTTCACATCAGTAATAGGATGAGTGCTGTTGGTTAACAAGATACCAGGAGGGAACAGGAGTCAGATACTGAATTTATATAATTATGAACGAGACGAGGAGGAAGACCAGATGCTCTAGATCTGTGAAAGATTTCTCTGAGGAAGACCAGTGAATGATTGAAAGTGAAAGGAGCTCTGATTCACTGTGCATCTCAGTCATTGAGGTTTTGTGGATGTGCTTTTATTTCATTCAGTTTTTATTCATAAATGTTCACGGCCTTTGTTTTATACCCTGACATGCGAACATTTACAAATTAGCTCCGATCACAAAGTAAAGCTGAGGCTGGAAAGATTTGGGGATAAATCAAAGTATTGGAAAGGAGAACACTGAGTTTTGGTATCCTGTCAGGATCACTAATATCTGCAAAAGATTCCAATTAATTTGATAGATGTTGAGATATTTCAGTCAGGATGGAAGAGGTGGATCACATGACTGACATCGACGGAGCAACGGTGCTCGGGTGGAGAAGAGTTTCAGTATTTGGGCCACCGAGTCCCTGAACGCAGCAGAGCCAGCAGGCCAGATTCATTCAACCAAGTTGTCCTTTTTTTTTCAGATCTCAGGCCATTGAAATATGAAATATTAAAGTATAAATCTGGTTCTGGTTTTGGTCCAACATTTCTTTCAGTTATGATAACAATGAACTCACTGAAGTAATCACTGCGATCCAGAAAGGAAGCAGCATCACTGAGAAAATATCCCAACCCTCTACGAAACAGATGATCAGACCAGCTGTATACAATTTTTTTTTTTTTTTTTTTAATAGAGTCTGGCAAAGGTCCAGAAATCCTCCCGTACATTGTGAAAGTCGTATCCACCTGTTTGAGACGGTTGCTGCCAAAGAAAGTTCGGCGAGTTATGAAATGGTACTTTTTCCACCAGGGAACTTTTCAGGGACGTCCAATAATAAAGACATGAAAAACGATGCATGTTTGTACTTTGTGTTTGTTTACTTTGAGTAAAATGAAGATAAGATCACGTGAATGAATGGGTTCCTAACACTCTGTATTATTACTAAAGTAAAGTACTATTAGCAGTTGTGATTATCTGCTAGAATGTGTTAGTTCTAAATAGTTTTTTTCTTGGACAGAGACGTGTGTGAAGTAATTACTCCCAACTTTTATTGCAGATGTTATATCGCGACAGCATCTCCAGCTAAGTTTGAGGCAGCAGTGCAGAAGGCAGGTCTGACCTTTGACCTCCCAGAGGAAGTGCTGGCCCTGGACAGGTTGCCCACCCGGTACCAGAACCTGGAGCGGAACCTGAACTGGTGCAAAGACTGGGAGGACCGACTGAGAGAGTGCATCCAGTCTGTGGGCGCAGCCAGGAAGAACGGAGGCACATTTTACACCTGAAACTGTAGAAATGCTGATTAGACCAAACAGCCATTAATGGGCTCGGTCAGGTGATTCTGGCAGCCGGCGCTGATCGCTGCACATCCTTATCAGGATTTAGTAAATGATGGTAAAGGCCTCTTGTTCCCTCTTGGATGGACTTTGGTCTGTAATGTCATATGACTTATCTTTGTATTTGTGCAAAGACGTTGTCTTCCTTCCACAACTTAACAAAAATGCTAAAGAATAAAATGAAGCAGTTATTCGGTCTGCTGTCGCTCGTCTGTTTTGTATTTGTGTTCGCTTTGCTTTTCAAGGCATCAACATAGGAAAAGCAGAGGACTAGTGATCCCTGCTTCTGCTCTGGGCGGGAATCATTACTTCTATTGGCCTATAAAATGAAAAGAAGGCTTCTACTACTGAAACGAACTGCAATAACACATGCAACCACCAGGGGATACATTAAAATAATCTAAAACATCAATTCAATTTACAGAACAGTCACGTTGGACTTTTTTGGACTTTATCTCTTTGTATCTGTCGGTCATTCAAGTGTTTTAAACATCGGCTCCAATCATCTGCAGTTTTAGTGAAGATCCTTGTTTTGATGGACATAATTTCAGTTAAATGATGCATACAAATGTGGTTATTTTTATATGTTTACCTCAGTATTTGACATGATCAGTTTACAGTCTGGAGTCGGTGTTAAAACAACAGCTGTATATTCTGCGACCGCAGCTCACGAACACCGGAATGATTATAGAAGTCTGGAGGTGCCCTCGATGCCAGATGTGCAAGATGCATGCAGCCTAACTGTTTCACAGCAAATCCCCATAATGGACTGAATAAACCTACATTTTTGTAACTATGTTTTTGTTCCAGTAAATGAGTAGGCTATTTGAATTATGTAAAAACAAAAATAAAAATAGTTACATTATAAAATTTTAATGAAATGAAAAGAGCGTCTTGGCTTGTGTTAACATCTGTCCCAATCACTAAGGAACCGAACTCTCCGAGGAGCCGTGAACGCAGCACGAGCTTTGACAGCTCGACAGATAAACATGGCGGCTGCTCGGTCGGCAGCCAGATGACACCCGCGTCCTTATTGTATGTCAGCGGTCAGCAACGGAAACGAGGCCGGTGACGACTCACGGAAAAGGACGAGGAACGGAGTTCATCTGTTTTCAGTTCATTTATTTAGTCATAAAACTCGTCGGTGTGAAGATGTTCGGTTTGTTGGTGTCGGAGGACGACAGGCTGCAGTGAACACGCCGCCGCGGCTCCGGGCTGCCTGTTCGGCCGCGGGCTTCACGGACCTGCCGGTATGTCGCGTCAGGTAAGACTAAGACTGCCCCCCCCCCCCCCACACACACACACACACACACACACACACACACACACACACACACACACTACACCCCCCCCCCCAACACACACACACACACACACACACACACACACACTACACCCCCCCAACACACACACACACACACACACACACACACACACACCCTCCCCCCCACCACCACCACCACCACACACACACACACACTCACTCAATATCTCCGTGTTTGTCATCACTATCTCATTTATCGTCTATATTGTCTGTCAGCTGAGACTCCTGACGGAGATGAGCAGATAATTGTTCTAATAATAATAATAATAATAATAATAAACATGGACATTAGTCAGCTGAGAACCACATTATCCCGGATAGATATAATATGGATCTCTTTCAGTCGTTCGTCTCGTGTCTCACCGGGACACGCCCTCACGTGACCTCATCCGAAGCACCTATTGTGGTGGTGGTTGTTGTTGTTGTTGTTGTTGTTTTAAAAACGGATTCTTTAACAAACCATGTTTCCTCTTCAGACACGAGCAGGAAGTTGGTTTTTAAATAATAGTCTTCCCAGAAAGTTATAAAATACAATAGAAGAACAGAGGATGAGAAAATTAATAGATTCTGTCCACACACATTATGAACCATTATTATGAATTATTATTATTAATCAGTATTATTAATTATTATCATTATGAATCATTATTATTATGAATTATTATGAATCATTATTATTATGAATCATTATCATTATTATTATGAATCATTATTATGAATCATTATTATTAATTATTATGATGAATCATTATTATTATTAATCATTATTATCAATCATTATTATGAATCATTATTATTAATCATTATTATTAATTATTATGATGAATCATTATTATTATTAATCATGATTATGAATCATTATTATTATTAATCATTATTATTAATTATTATGATGAATCATTATTATTATTAATCATTATTATGAATCATTATTATTATGAATCATTATTAATTATTATGATGAATCATTATTATTAATTATTATGATGAATCATTATTATTAATCATTATTATGAATCATTATGATGAGTCATTATTATGAATCATTATTATGAATCATTATGATGAATCATTATTATTAATTATTATTATGAATCATGTCCTCTTTGTTCTACTCTACAGACATACAGACGTTAGTTTCTGCTTTAATCCACTTCGATCTGATTAAAGCTCCTCCAGCTTTTCACATCATCTGATCTTCACTGAGAGAACGAAGGAGAAAAATGATGCAAAACTAAATACACATCTTTTGTCACAAATTTTGGTGAATCATTCCCCAGAGGAGGGATATCACACACACACACACACACACACACACACACACACACACACACACACACACACACACACACACACACACACACACACACACACACACACACACACACACACACACACACACAATCTCACAATGCATTTCAGGTGTGGACCCCTGTTTGTAGAGTGGGCGTGGCTTATGAAGCTGATATCTTCATATCAGAGGTAGCACCTCCCAGAGCACATCTGTACATCTGTACCCAGCAGGGAGAGTCAACATAACGTCAGACCGTTACCGAACAGTCGATGACGCTGTTCATTCATCTTTATAACCTCATAGTCCAACTACAATCCATAAAAGTCAGCAAAGGTCCAGTCAAATTAATCCAGTAAAGTATTTTGTCCAAAGTACATGATCACATCTTTGATACACAATCTGCTGTTACGTGCATCACTTTCCACGTATCACTTCATACCAGCAATCTTTGCAGGCTTTCACATGTAGTCTGTACTGTTTGATTGACACCTCACTGAGTCAATTCTCTACATTCCCAAAAAACAACAGAATCTGTCGTAACTTTCATACGCGGATATAAATGTGGCCGACGGCGAACTCAACCTGCTCGTATGAAACAGTCGCTCCAACTTTACAAACCTTGTTGGCTGATTCTTTAATTTCTTGATCAGAGATGAGCGTTTATTTCACGTATCACAACAACTAGCGTCACAAAACTCAACACGTTTTTGTGGATATAAAACTGCTATAACTGGTTTATATTTTTCCTTATTTATTTAAATATTTTGTTATTTGTGTCTTTTGGATTCACAGCAAAAATTCTGTCATTTAATAGAAATATTGCGCGTCATGCATAATTTCATATAAGCGTTTCCAACGTGCAGATTTACACGAAGGCTCCTTTGTTCCACTGGATGTTCCGTGTGTTCCCAGAAACTCCTGAGAGGAACCACCAGCATCATAAATTAGATGATTAGAAAAGACATATCGTGAAGATATGTGGTTGACAGACAACCAGTGAAGTAGAAGCTTGAAAGCTTGTTCCTCTGCTCAGTGGCACCCGGGAGGAGAAACGCTGTCCACAGTGAAACATCAAACATGCAACCAGTTGGTCTGAAGCGCTCAGCAGGAGGTGGTGCACCTCCTCAGATCTCCTTCTCCTCAGATCCATGAGGATGTTTGGGTCTCCTTCTCCTCAGCTTGTTGTGAACACTTCATGGAAGAATCATTGCAAACAGAAATCTTCACTCTATTGTTTTTGCCTCTGCAGGTGATCTCGGCCTCTCTGTGAACCCCCCCCCCCCGGTGATGATGTCATCACCACCATCGAACCCATCCACCGCCTCCCCCGGATCTCGCCCGCAGCCCTCAGCCCTCTCCTCTCTGTCCTTATCTTCCATCGCATCCGAGGATCTCGACTTCGAAGGAGATGGAAGTGAAGGAGGAGGAGGAGGAGGGGAGGAAGGACTGGGAGACCTGGAAGTAAACCCGTACGACGGTTTGCCCTTCTCTTCGCGCTACTACGCCCTGCTGGAGGAGAGGCGGCGGTTACCTGTGTGGCGTCTCCGGCAGAGTCTCCTGGAGCACCTGGACAGACACAACATGGTGCTGCTCAGTGCACCCGGTGGAGCCGGGAAGAGCACGCAGGTAAGCAAGAAGCAGGAAGCAGGAAGCGCTGCAGACACGCCGGGATTTCAACTCCATAAAACTACAACGCTGTTTCCAAACAACGTCGTTAAAATACAAATAACAACGGAGTGCAATTATTTATAAATCATGTGACACCAAGCTCATAAAGAAATGTTCAACATCTGTGAAAATATGTCCTCACTACCGTCACTACGTCCTGCTGACCTCAGTGTTTCCTCCTCTTCCTCCTCTTCCTCCCTCTCTCCCCTCCAGGTGCCCCAGTGGTGTGTAGAGTACACCTTGTCCTACCAGTTTTCTCAGGGTCTGGTTTGCTGCTCGCAGCCCTATTCGGTGGCCGCGGTGAGTCTGGCGCTCCACGTGGCTGACGAGATGGACCTCAGCCTGGGTCTGGAGGTCGGCTACCGGGTGTCTCACGACGACAGCTGCACCTCCGACACCCTGCTCAGGTTAGACTGATGGAGGAGAACGTATCATCACTGGTGGCACTATTGCAGCAAGCAACAACTAAATGAAAAATCCATTTCCCCCTTTGACTCATTCACTGGAAAGCTCACTAAACTGTTTCAATGTTGAAGAGAAGTATTTATTTCAAAGTTTTAACTCTTAAATGGTCTCCCTGATCGATCTGACCAGAGCAGAGACTGATCTTCTGTTTCGGGGTCGCTCACCTCAACTCAAGTTGTTTTCATCCACTTGTAATATAATGACGTTATTTTGTTGTCATTTGTTGGTGAAAGTTTCACTGTTGCTCAGCTTGTTTTAATCAGTTTGTGTTTGCTGAATTTATGACTTAAGTAAATGTTTACTTATGTTCTTAATGGTTGAGTTGAATGTCTACAATCGGCTACATTTAGCCTGTTAGCTAGTATGCTGATGGTGCTGTTTTATGAGCTTCAATCAAGTTTCAATTGTCAAATGAACTTGAAAGATCCCGGTTCCAACCTGAAAACATGTTGACCATAAAGCTTTTCTTTAGGCTTTAGTTTTACTGCAATCCAAACCATCGTGTGGTGTTATTGCTCTCTACGTCCATTTTCCTGTACAGTGTAATGAATTAACTCAAACTAAAGTTATACTGACACAGCAACTTCAACAAATATCCAAATGAATAACACTACATTTTTCATTTTGACAAAATTTTGTGCATTTTATTTCAGCAATGCTACCATTAAAAAACAACAACACTATTTTGACAAGTTAAATGAGAAGTTAGTTTGCTTGTCATAACAAGAAGACTGGAAGCAGGAAAACAGCTGGTTTGGTTCACTTAAAAACTAAAAACTACCTTTAACCAACACATCACTGATGTTTGTCTCAAAAAATGAGAAGTTGTGTTTTTGTTTTAAAGTTCTGTGCTGGAACTATTTCTCTCTGTTGGCACAACACCAACAAAGTTCCCTGATGTTGGTTCCTGTTGGTCTCTGAAGGGAACCAAGCTACAGTTTGCTTCCAGTCTATTTGAAAAGCTACACTATTCAATTTCTATTCATATTTAACATACAGAAATGAGATCGGTATCAATCCTCTCTAGCTAGCCAAAGACAAATAAGGCCAAAATATAAAACTATTCCTCAAAGTCATTAATCTTTTTGAGGGTATTCATTTATATCATTTTGTAGAGGAAACCGTCTGAGACTAAACTAAATACATATAAATATAATACGTAAACTCTTCAGAAAAGGCTTTCAGATCTGAGGCCCTCTGGAGATCGTTTGGGCTCAAACAGACTTGCCTTTTTTTTCTTCTGTTTTTTTCAACAACTAAACTTGCGCTGCAAAACTCCAGAGAAATGTGCAAACTTGGTCACTCATTGTTTTATTTTCTGGGACCATCAGAAAGTCGTCGTCTCCTCACCGGTGATGTAGGTCACGTTATTGGATTTCACCAGTTTTCTATGGGAAGAGTTAGTTGGTCTTTCTCTTGCTTCCAGCCACACCTTCAATTTCTGTTCTCAATTCACTGCAGTTTGTTGTTGAAGTACAGGAGAAGCGTTGTGTCAGCGTGTTCACTGAAAGCTGATCTGTGGGTTTTGTGTTGATCTCTCTGGTGATGAAGGTTTCACTTTTCTCGTGTTTTTGTGTCATAGTGCTTAAAAGTGTGAAGTTGTTTGCGGGATGTTGGTTCTTTCTTTATTTTTGTTTTCCTTGTCTCCCCAGGTTTGTGAGCGACACTCTCCTGCTGGAGGAAATGATGTCGGACCCCCTGCTGCACCAGTACGGTGTGGTGGTGCTGGACGAGCTGCAGGAACGCACCGTGGCCACCGACGTGCTGCTCGGCCTGCTGTGTGACGTCTGCCGCCAGAGGCCGGACAACTTCCGGGTGGTTCTCCTCACTCACCCGACGCTAGCGCCTCGCCTGGCCGCCTTCCTGGGACCCTCCGTTCCTCACCTCTCCGTGGACCGGCCGCTCACCGAGCCCCCCGCCCCGACCCAGGAGGAGGAGGGTGGAGGAGAAACCCAAAACGCTGTGGACGGGGTGGAGACGCTGTACCGGGAGCTGTCGTCGGGGAAGGAACCGGTGGCTGCTGCCTGTCACATGGTGTTGGATCTGCACCGGAGAGGAGAGCAAGGAGATGTGATGGTGTTTCTGGCCAGCGCGCAGGTATTGCTTTATAATTTATACATTATGTTCCTCACAGTACTCTCCATTTGATATTATTGTAAACTCTCTTAGTTTTGAGCTGCTGGTCAGACAATCAGAGCAATAGGAGATGTCTCTTTGCTCTCTGGGAGCTTCAGCAGTCATGAAAACCATCATTAGTTGCAGTTAGCGTTGCGAAGCTATACCGTGGTATGAAAATTGAATATTATCATATGCATAAGGAGTTATTACTGGCATTAAAAAAAAAGAGATGAATCGAGTGCGTTTCGAGTCTCCTGTCCGACGGCAACGGCCGCTACTCGCTCCGATGCAGCGGAGGAACTACGATCTTCTCAAAGATGTGGGACGAGTTAAACTGACAGAAATGTGGCGGAAACAGAAGAATAAGAAGAAGTGAATGAGGGACAGTAATAGTGTGCTTTCATTGGCAACCTAATAATTACAATATCAGTAGCCAAAGACGAACAACACGTACCTGATACAGTCCAGCTTAATAAACACTGTTGATATTTATGAGGATTGAATATGGAAGTCGGATATATTATGCAAGCACTGATCCCTGTGAATTCATTCATCATGCATGGGTGTGATTTAGTCCTGTGGGGGGGATGGCAGGGACGAGGACAATTAGGCTGCTGTTTGATTACCATTTGCAGAATGCAAAAAATACAAAATACAGTTTGAAAAATTTAAAAAAAAGCTTAAGAATTTAGTGAATGTCAGCAGGCGGTTTTTCCTTCGGGAGAAAACATTTAATTAACAACTGAAAGACGGGTCTTAAGTATGAATATTAACAAACCACCAGTCATTTCAAGTTTTATTAAAGGCTCCGTTCTGTTTGGCGTGATAACTGAACCGTGTAGGAATGATTCACCAACCAAAGTACAGCCAAACAACAATCATACAAATCTGAAGTCTGTTAATACTCAGGAGTGTTGTTGTGTCTCAGAGGGAACAGAATCTCTTTCTGTAAACACAGACTCTGGAAAAAAAAACTGCTCACTAATCTGCAGACGGCGTCATCGTGTGCTGGAGAGTTTCAGCACATTTGCCTTGTTGAAAAGTGAATTAAGGACACGTCAGCTGGGGAGGCCTCAGGTGCAATGCAGGTGTCTGATTACCTGTTTCACACACACACACACACACACACACACACACACACACACACACACACACACACACACACACACACACACACACACACACACACACACACACACACACACACACACACACACACACACACACACACTTTTTCACTGGAGGTAAATGAAGCTGTAGACGACGTACAGACCACATCTGCCGTGTCCTCCTTCAGTATATCAAACTCTACTCATGCATATTTAAGTGTCTTTATCCTCTCTGGTTCCCTTCTAGAGCTCAGCAGGTGTCCGTGTTACCCGAGGCTGGATTTATCACTTCAAGTCCTCACACACACACTCATTCCCAGTGTACAAACACAAATATGAAACCTCTCAGGGTTTCAGATGAAATAAACCTCACAATGAATGTTTTCCAACCGTCCCGTGGTGCGTGTGCTCCTGCAGGAGATAGAGGAGTGCAGGGCTCTGCTGGAGAAGGAGTGTGTGGCTCTCAGCCCTCAGGTCGGACCTCTCCGACTCCTCCCTCTCCACGCCGGACTGGGTGGGCTAACCCAGCGGATCTACGAATCTGACCCCGAAGCTTTTACTCCGAGGGAGAACGAGCGCTCCGACGGCGGGGACGGCTCGGTGCCGAGAGCCAGAGGTTCGGCCGTCAAGAGGAAGGTCATCCTCGCCGACGCGCTCGCGGAGGCTTCCTTCTCGCTGCCGGCCGTTCGCTACGTCGTGGACACGGGCCTTCAACTCAAAACTGTGAGTTCATGTTCACGACATACAGACTTACAATCTGTTATTTTACCATTGAAATGTCTGTCTCTTAGTTATTCACAGTATTTCTCATTGGAAGCAAAAAATCCCAAATTTAAGTTTGACTTATTTGAAGGAGTCGAGCAACTGTTTAATTTTTTGTGAAGCGTTGTCATTTAAAGTTGAGTTTCTACTATCAGACCGTTTTTTTTCTTAATTTTCTGTCTCAGGTTTACAATCCACAAATCAGAGCGAACTCGCAGGTCCTGAGGACGATCAGCAAACACCAGGCCGACATGCGAACTCAGAGGGTGAACAGCCTTCCAGGTAGGTCAAAGGTCATCTCTGCTGTTCTGGGTGCAGCTATAAAGCATGCAAAGGATCTGTCCTAACAGCAAAAATACCACAAAAAAGATATATATATATATATATATATATAAGATGTGCGCATGGTTTTATATATAATTATATATATATATATATATAAAACCATGCGCACATCTTTGTCTTTACAAGTCACAGTCCACCCTGAAAGGTGCGCACGTAGATCAGCCTCATATCCTGCAATCACCACGCCCATAAATGGTCAACTAAAGCAGGTCATTAATGTTGATGGATTTAAATGAGCCCAGCTGATCGCTGCTGGTTATGTTGAACCGCAGCAACACTCCAGAGGAGGAAAAGGAACTTTTCAGACACAGAAATTGAGGTTCTCGTGGGTGAGGTGGAGGATGAAAGGTCGTATTCACAAAGTTTCCTCAGAATAAAACTTAATCCTACTGATGAAATTCTGAGAAAACTTTCACCTTGAAGTTCGGAGTGGATCCTTGTAAATATAAAAGTGTTGTACAAATTACACTGCTGCTTCGAATGTTTCTGATAAAGTGGATCTATATAACAGGTGATATGAAGTGACTTTAAATGCGCGGCTTCAGTTTATCACCTCACCACAGGTGTGCACATCCTCCTCTCAACTTCTTTTATATGGATCCTTTGCGTTCAGAGTCTTTCAGGCTCAGTTCTGGCGTGTACACAACGGTTAGAAAGAGAAGCTGCTTACCGGCTCACATATTCCAATGCAAACAGTTTATCAACTTGTTTCTCAAATCTTTTTATTGATTTTGCAAATATTTTGAACAGAAAAACCAGGACTACATCCAGATAGCTAGGACAGACAATAACATCACATTCAACGTGTCGCTTGGAGGTAGAATAACTGACAAACTGCCACTGAATACAGACTTTACAAATATAACAAACAAACAAACAAACAAGAATAAAATAATAATAATAAACTTTATTTGTAGAGCACCTTTCATACAAGAAATGCAGCTCAAAGTGCTTCACAGCTAGATAATTACCTGCAGTGTTTCACATAAAAACAGATAGAAAGGAACATTTAAAAATATAGAAAAGAAATTAGATAAAACAGATAAAATGCATAAGAAACAGATAAAATACACACAAAAAAAATGAATAACAGTAGATGTGATGTGGGTTGTTCTCTAGGATTCAGTTTATGATACAAAGTAGTGGAAACAGCAGTTGTAGCAGGTTTACGTCTTGTGCACCTTTCTAGAACTTTACTTCACACAATCTGTAATATTATAATATTATCCAGTAATACACCAGAGATTAAATCTCCTGTTCTGATGTGGTCTCAGTAAATTCTTTAAGGTGGACTCATCAGTGTTCCTCCAGGTTTCTGATGAGCCTCGGTTAGAAACTCACACGGGTCCAACCCGTCCGTACATACTAAAGTTCCTTTTTCACTCACATATCAGTCTTTTTAAGTTTTATCAAAATGTAGTTAAAATATAAAATGAGCAACATGCATTTCAAGGCGCAGTAGTTCAAGTCTAAAACAGTTTCAAGAGTTGCTAGTTAAAGGCTGATGTAAAGAGATATGTTTTTAATATTTCTATTAAAAGTATGAACTGATAGCTTCTCTGATATCTAACAGCTAGTTTGGAGCGTCGCTGACAGAAGCTGAATCCCCAGTTTTCTTTCTTTGTTGCTGAGAACCTCCAATAAACCAGCAGCAGATGATCTCCGTCTTCCTGAAGGCTCATAGTTCACCAGAGAGTTAGAGATGTAACTCGGTCCGAGCCCGTTAAGAGCTTCGTATGTGAGGAGGCGGAGCTTAAGGACTGACTTCCTGTGTGTTACAGTTAAACCATACAGAGCAGCCAGAACTGGACTGATGTTCTCCTCTTGGTTCTGGTTAATAATCCAGCTGCAGAGTTTTGGATGAGCTGAAGTCCCTCTCTTGTTTTCTTTGGTCGGCCAGTAAAAAGTTCATCACAGTCGTCCAGTCGGCTAGAAATGAAGGCATCAATCAACTTTCAGCATCTGTCTGATTTATAAACCTTGACGATGTTTCTAAGGTGGAAAACAGAAGTTTTGTTCACTTGTTAATGTTTCCCTTGAAACTTAGATCAGAGTCTAAGATTACACCCATACTAGTTACCTCTACCTTTTCTCTTTTTGTTTTGGGGCAGACAAGCAGGATTTCTGTTTTATCCTCCTTTAATTTTAGGAAATTATTGCTCATCCATTTATCTATTGCTAAAAGACATTCAGTGACGGAGCGCATAGCTGCATCATCGTTTGGTTCAGCGATGATGTACAGTTGTGTATCATCTGCATAACTATGAAAACAGACTTTGTGCTCTGATGATGTTCCTCAGTGGCAGCATGTAGAGTAGAACCGTAGAGGACCGAGGCAGCTGCCCTGAGGAACCCCACAGCAGTCATGTTTCTCTGACTCTTGATCTCTAATGGAGACATAAAACTTCCTCTTTGATATATGTTTTGAACCAGTTTAAGACTGTCGGACAGACCAACCAACTCCTCCAGACAATAGATCAGGACATCACGGTCCATCGTATCAAAGGCTGCACTCAGGTCCAACAGGATCAGAACTGAGACCTTATTTGTTTTCAGAGTTCAGTCGGAGGTCGCTGATTATTTTAGGAAGTTCTGTTTTAGTGCTTTAAAGCCTGAAACTCCTCCAGGATGTTCTTTTCTTTAAGAAACAAGTTTATTTGCACTGAAACTATCTTTTTCAAGTATCTTACTAATAAATGGAAGTTGGATATTTGGCCTGTAGCTGGTCGATGCGTTGACATCCAGGTCGGGTTTCTATAGTAACGGTTTTACAACAGCTGTTTTGAAGGCATCAGGGAAAATGCCTGTTTGAAGGGATGTGTTTCTAATCTTGAGGACATGACTTGAAATGCTATTGATTACCTGCTTGAAAAACGCTGTTGGTATCGGGTCAATACAGGAAGGGGAGGAGTTACACCAGTGACAGTCTTACAAAGCTTAGTTCATGTGATGGAGGTGAATGTTTCAATGGTTGCATCTGTGTTACAAGACTTTTGGAGTTCATCTGTGTTAACATCAGCAGCAACACTGGCTCTGATTGAAGTGGCTTTGTCTCTGGAGAACAGTACCAGTTCTTCACATTGTGATGCTGAGACCTGCAGGGGGGCGGGGCTAGTGTTGAGTAGCTGCTCAATAGTGGACAACAATATTCTGGAGTTTCCAACATTCGGTGTAATAATCTTAGAACAGTAATCCTTTCTTTCCAGACGTGTTGCTCTGTTATAGGAAGTCATGGCCTCCTTGTAAATATCAGTGAACTGAGTCCAGTTTTCTTTCACTTTCTTCTCTCGATCTCTTTCACTCTGTTATTGTTGAACAACGGGGAGATTCGACTAGTCGACTTCTTTTTGACCTGAAAGGGAGAAACGGTATTTAGAACAGACGACAGAGTTATTGAAGTGTTCAAACATGTAATTTAAAGAGCACTCATGATTATATGGTTCAAGTGATCTCATCATCTCAGAGAATTTAGCTTCAGCACTTTCATCAAGGAGTGTCTTTTGAACCAGAATTTCCCTTTTAGTCGTTGGCATGGTTACAATCACATCATAAAGTCTACAGTGATGGTCAGATATACTGAAACCTGATCCATGTGTAACCCTCTTGTTGTCACCAAGTCCAGGTTGTTACCCTGCTGGTGGGCGGCTTCCTTTACATGTTGGGTCACTTCAAAGCTGTCCAGTAAATTCATCAGCTCTCTAGCTTTGTATTCGTTCTCGTTATTAACATGAATATTCAAGTCTCCGTTCAGAATGAACCTGTGATATCTGGTGATTCCTGGTGAGATAACGAGTACTGAGTACGTTGGTGGCCGATAAACTGTGATGATCAGTACTGTTGATTTACCTTTCAGCTCAAGAGCAACATATTCAAATGATGTAAAATCACCGAGGTCGATGTCATTGTACCCAAACTGGAGAAGATTACTGCGATCCTCCTCCTCTCTCGTTTTGTCTGACTGACTGATCAAATGTATGGTTAGGAGGACGAGCCTCTCCGAGTTGCTTCACCACTAGTGTTGTTCAGCCATGTTTCAACTCGGAACATACAGTCACAAGTAACTCTGAAAAGATGTCATGTAAAAATAGACACAAACAAAAACCCCAAAGTTGATGAACTTCTTGAACTCATTAAATTCCTTTTGCATGTAGGAGTTAAAAACTTCATGTGGTCGGATTAAAACAGACACTGTGTGCGACAGCAGTGAATGTCACTAGTATTATTAATTAACTGCTATAATAATTCATGAAATTAAAATAATGACATGACAAAAGTTGGATTTTACATATAACAATCAAATTGTTTGAGTGCAGTATTTGAGTGTGTTGTGATTGTTCCTCTACAGGCATGTGTGTCCGTCTGTACGGCCAGCAGCTGTATGAGGACGGGATGGACGAGGCTCACTGTCCCGGGGTGGTGGAGGAGAACCTCAGCCACCTGGTGCTGTTACTCAAGAGGCTGGATATCGCCGACATGGGACAGTGCAAGTTCCTGGACAGACCAGGTACCTTTTTTATGAACTACTTTAAACACCACGTAGCAGCAGGATAAAACTGCACAATTTGAGCGTTCCAAAAAACGCCTCGTCTGTGTTATTAAACTCTGCAGAGATAATTGAAGTTGAAATTGCTTCGTTGTTACACTCTGAGTGAAGCGCTGCAGCCGTATATAAAAAAGAAACAGCAGAACTTACTCTTTCTGATGAAACCTGTCATCTCTCTGTGCGACAAAGTGTTTTCAGCTGGTCCAGTTTTGAAATCACAGCTGACCTCTGCACCGTCTCCAATATACGGCTGACATTACATCCCACTTCGTATGGAACAAACAACAAAAACCAAAGTATTTGTGTGCCTCTCCACTACAGCTGAGTTATTAGCACATATCACAGGGCGTTGGGGTCATTCATGACATTTATTTTCCGTCAGGTACTAAGCACTTTTTTTGTTGTTAGTGTCCCACAAACACGGTTCAGATATTATTGCCAAATTCTAGATAATCTTCTCCACACAGTTATAAAAAGACATCTCTTCTGACTGTATTTTCTGGTTTACATGTAAAAATAATAAGACAATTTCACAAGACAATTTTTTTTTAAATTTCCTGGACATGAAGGCTAATTTAAGAAATCTCTTAAGTATTATCAAATTAAATGATGAAAGGTTTGGATAGCCTAAAAAACCAAAACCAGATTCAGTATGAATAGTTTGCCCCAAAGATGATCAAGATATGAGCTTCAGAGAGAAAGTGGTTGAGGGTTGAGTTTGCATGATCAGATGAGTGTCAGTGTTTCGTGTTGTAAAATGAATAAAACAACAATAAATGAGAGAAACAGAGAGCAGAGGAGATCTGTCTGTTCGACGTTACGAGTTAGTGATTTACAGCCTGACCTCCGAACGAAGCAGCTGAGCAGCGTTGTGTCGACATGTCCATCGCCATGAATTGAAGGTTGTCCATTACAACTGCTTCTTTTATTGTTATGAAAAAAAAATCCTTTTCTCATTGATTTCAGCAATGAATTTAAAACACAAATTATTTTGGCCATATAATGATTTATTGCAGGGGTCTTCTACGTTTTTCAGGCCAAGGACCCCCAAACTGATAGAGATGGAGCAGGGACCCCCTACTATATATATTGTGTTTTATATTAAACTGGGCCTAGCGCCATGTATAAACATACCTTGTTATTGTGCATTCAATACTAAGCTATTCAAATAATACACAGGTTCATATATTCATGTTTTTATTTTAAACAAGTAAATGTGGTTGTTTTTTTCATATATTTTAACATTGCAGCGTGCGTCCTTGTGGATCTTAGTCAGCTGGTCACTGAAGCTCTCGGTCAATCACAGGGAACCTGACAGAGCCAGCACGTAACATGCGGCCTTGTGATTGGCTCAGCAGCGAGTGTACTACTGCAGTAGAAGGTCATTGACACCCCCCCCCCCACCCTTGCAGCCCCCGAGGCTCTCATGCAGGCCTTGGAGGACTTGGACTACCTGGCAGCTCTGGATGACGACGGCAACCTGTCGGAGGTGGGCATCATCATGTCGGAGCTGCCGCTGGAGCCGCCGCTGGCCAAAGCTCTGATCGCTGCCTGCGAGTACGACTGTGTTGACGAGCTGCTCACTATCGCTGCCATGCTCACAGGTACTACAGAAGTACCACATCACCTTCACGTCAGCTGAGATACGATGCCCCCGTTACACAATGAGACGTCGCCAGAATGTAAGTGTTTGATGAATATTAAAATTCAGATTTGATCTGGTCTTTTGTTTTGTCAGCTCCTTCCTGCTTCATGACCACCGAGCCGAGCAGCGAGGAGCTGGCTGTCGCCCACTGGAGACCTCTGATGCACTCTGAGGGAGATCACATGACCCTCATTCATATTTATAGGGCCTTCATACAGCGTACGTGTGTGTGTGTGTGTGTGTGTGTGTGTGTGTGTGTGTGTGTGTGTGTGTGTGTGTGTGTGTGTGTGTGTGTGTGTGTGCGCGTGCGCGTCTTAATCTTCAATCTTAATCTCTCTTAGAAGTCTTAACATCTAATGATGCCTGGATTTATTTTTGAATTTCCTTTGTGATCATTGCAGATAATCGAGATGAGTCTTGGTGCACAACAAACTTTCTGAGTCACGCTGCCTTACGATTGGCTGCGGTGATCAGGGCGGAGCTGCTGGAGGTGATGCAGCGAATAGAGCTTCCCGTTTCTCCCCCTGCTTTCGGATGCCAAGACAACTGCACGAACATCAAGCGTGCACTAATCTCCGGCTTTTTCCTCAAAGTAAAGCACCTTCCTTTCATAAATCTCTTTGTTCATCGATATTATTACATATTGATAACGCCCACGTGACTGACTAAAGTTCCTCCATTGGTCCGCTGAACACCACGACTTCATGTCACTTTCAAATTAAAAGCCCTCTAACTTTTCAAACACCATTCAACCATATACTAGGTTTTCATGTAAATGTTAAATGGCCTGCACTTATATTGACTTCATGTCTGAAGCTGTCTCAAAGCGTCTCCATTCACTACAAGTTAGACTTAATTGCGTCGTGTTACCGAGAACGGCAACCGCAGCATTTGAATGCATCACATGCGAAAATATCTGTAGGTTTTGTATCCATGTCCTCTGTTTCACTTCCAGAATAAACGTTTCGATGGCTTCATCCGCCAACATTATAGTGGTACTTATAGTGGAACTTGTAGTGGTACTTACAGTGGTACTTATAGTGGTACTTATAGTGGAACTTATAGTGGTACTTATAGTGGTACCTATAGTGGAACTTATAGTGGTACTTATAGTGGTACTTACAGTGGTACTTATAGTGGAACTTATAGTGGTACTTATAGTGGTACCTATAGTGGAACTTATAGTGGTACTTATAGTGGTACCTATAGTGGAACTTATAGTGGTACTTATAGTGGTACTTACAGTGGTACTTATAGTGGAACTTATAGTGGTACTTATAGTGGTACCTATAGTGGAACTTATAGTGGTACTTATAGTGGAACTTATAGTGGTACTTATAGTGGTACTTATTGTGGAACTTAAAGTGGTACTTATTGTGGAACTTATCGTGGTACCTATAGTGGTACTTATTGTGGAACTTATCGTGGAACTTATAGTGGTACTTATAGTGGAACTTATCGTGGTACCTATAGTAGTACTTATTGTGGTACTTATAGTGGAACTTATAGTGGAACTTATAGTGGTACTCACAGTGGTACTTACAGTGGTACTTATAGTGGTGCTTATAGTGGAACTTATCGTGGTACCTATAGTGGAACTTATAGTGGTACTTACAGTGGTACTTACAGTGGTACTTAGTGGTACTTACAGTGGTACTTACAGTGGTACTTAGTGGTACTTACAGTGGTACTTACAGTGGTACTGAGTGGTACTTACAGTGGTAGTTTTAGCTTCTTTTGGTCAATTTCTTTCGTGTCTTTCCTGTGTTCCACTCTTTGCGCTGTTGTTCACATATTGTCTTCCTAACTTGGTTCTCCGTGTTGTTGTTCCTCCTCCTCAGGTGGCTCATGATGTGGACGGCTCCGGTAACTACCTCCTGCTAACTCACCGCCACGTGGCTCACCTTCATCCCTTCTCTTGCTATCTGTGCCGTCAGCCGTGCACTGACCCGCCCAGCTGGGTCCTCTACCACGAGTTCACCATCTCCCACGACAACTGCATCCGCATCGCTTCCCAAGTTCACCCCGAGATGTGAGTCCAACACACCGATTATTTGGATAAATGGAATTAAAATGAACTCTGTTGCCAGCATGTTAATGTTATTGTCCAGTATCTCCAGTACCAACATCAGCTTAGAAAAAACAAGTATCGTTGCATTTTCATAAGTTTTGGCAGCAGCTTTGTGAATAGTTGTAAAATAGAGGAACTTTTAGTTTGGAATATTTAGTGTCCGTCACCTGGCAGGTCCATTTAAGGTAAGTTAGATCCTATTTTCAAAATTTTGTACTGTTTGTACATTGAATATTGCAGTTTCTAAGAGCCACCAATGATCTATGATTCCAATCTATCATGAGTCTGACCTGCCCGATGGTTCTCCTGCTTCAGGCTCGTGGGGCTGGCCCCTCAGTACTACCTGGGAAACCTGCCCTCCAGCGACGGTAAGGAGCTGCTGATGGAGCTGAGGCAGAGTCTGGAGCCGCCGTCGTCATCGGAGGAGGAGCACACCAGAACTTACCGAGATGCCGACGTGTCCGGAGAGACTCACAATCAGTCCGGCACTGAGCTCTGTGTCGTCCAATGAGATGGAAGAGAGGCGGAGCTTCTCAGGAGAAGACTCTAAACACACGGCTGTCACTTTACTGTCGAGTTGAGATTTTATCAATTTAGTCTGTAAAACGTTCTTGGTTGAGGTTCACTCATGTTGATGTGTGATTTTAAATGTATTCTTCCTAATATACCAGTCCCTCCAGAAAATCGCAAACTTGCAATTGTATTAATTCATTGCTGATTAATTGAACTAATTTAAATAAATACTTATTTACAGGTAGAAAGGCTCTTCAAGCTCCCCTCTCATCATCAAAACAAACTACATGCCGGTTGACAAGAAAAAAATAGCAAATCGCAAAATGATAGGATTTATGTTGTTATGAGAATCAGCGTCATGTGTTGAATTACAGGAGTTTTATACACCCTTTGCATTTTAAGAGCTAACTGTGCAATCATGTATTAAATTAATAATTAATTAATAATGGTAATACACAATAATTAAATAGTAATAAATGCAACTTTAGTCGTATTATTTGAAAGGCCTTTAAAGCACTTATTTTCACTGAAGATGCAGCCGATATGTTGTATATTACAATCGGAGACTGTTTATTGTGAGTCCATTTCCAGTTCAGACCGAGCGGCAAGTAACAGCGACGTTACCGTTGGCTTGTGAAAGTTATGAAGCCTCCAGTTCAGATTCTGTCCGTCACCATCTTTGCTAGTTCGGAGCGGTTTGGAGCAGGAAGTGACCATATTTGGACGAGCTGGGGGAGGGGCCAGCGGTGGATCTGACAGATCTGATCGGAAACCTGACGATACTACGTCCCGCCCACCGATAGTTGTAACCTGACTGCACCACAGGCCTGTCAATCAAACAGACACGCCCCCAAAAACAGGTCTTCTTGAATCTTCTTTTCTAATGAATGAGGGATTATTTTCAGATGGACCTCCAGAAAACTAATAAGAAGGAGTGACTTTAGCTAACAACACCGAGATAACTGATGGACACATTTTATTCACTTTGGATTTGATGAGAGAAGTTGAATGGGAGTCTATGGAGCCGGAGGCTTTTTGGAGCCGACCTCTAGTGGCACTCGCTGGTATTGCAGCTGAAGACACTTCTGGATCGGAACCATTTTTCAGACCTGAAGCTACAAACTCTTTTAGAAACAGTCTGTGGTTCAGACACTGAATGACAACTAAAAGATATTCAACTGTGATGTAAAGTATGCTTATTTTTTTTTTATCAGAAATAGTAACATATGACTCTTTAGTAGGCAGTAGTTAAAAAGAAACGACTTAAAAAATGTTTAAAAACAAAATTGTAATTTTTTTCCTTTGACTTGCACCTTTTGCCAACTCCCACAATGTTACGGCAAAATATCTCCTAAAACTGCAAATTGCAAATCATGATTTTCAAGAAAAGACCAAATCAAGCTTTTTTTTTTATTGCAACAATTAAAACAAAACCGCGAAATTGTGGAGGGACTGATATACCCTCTGTACCCTGGTTTCATTTCTTCCTCGCTTTATTGTGTGATGTGTTGATTCCTTTGTTTCTACAAATTGTTGTTGTCACAAGTCTATTTTAAAGTTGAAAACAAGAAAAACTGGAAGAAGTGAATGCAGAGGAAATACTTTATTAAACCTCTTCAGCTGAAGGCAATACACACTACTTCAATGAACTGGGACGCTGTTATTGTGACCTTTGACCTCTATGCAGATGCCCACGAACAGACGGTTTCTCAGGGTTCACGGTGATCTGTGATGACAAACTGTATGAGTGATGCACAGAGCTTCTATTTTCAACCTTTTGATACTGTTTTGCATAATGTTTGCTTTCCTGCTTAGATCTTTATTTTGGTCCTTTTTTAGTCGCCTCTTTTGTGTCAATACCGAACAATTTCAAATAAAAATGGGTTTTTTCATGTTTTCAACTATCTCAGCTGAGCGATTTTTCATCTGTGTTTTCTCCAGCCCAGCAGTCTGTAACGGTAAAAACTGTCTTGTATTAAAGAAAAAATATATATTATTTCCCAGCGTTCCTGGTTTTGTTCGAGTTGAACACAGTTCACATTTGTTGCCGTTTGATTTTAGTGTGACGTTACCGAGTAGGAACAATGGGAAAATAGTTCCCGACAAAAAGTATCCGTCAAACCGCCTCATTTCAGTGTGGACTTGTCTGTTGTTTTGTATTTGCGTGTTTTGAAGCTCAAACTTCATCTCCACGAGGCCCGACCTGTTCGGTGTGCAGCTGTAAGGACCAGTGACGTCCTTCCTGTACCACTGATCACTCATTAGACGTGCTGCTGTGTGTTGCGTCATCTGGGAGCTAAGTTGCTTGTCCTTTTTTTGTTTTTGCCTCACATTCACAAGACGATCTCCATAAGATTGTGACATATTTCAAAAAGATTGGTCAAACTCTGTTTAGTGGACTTGTCGCATTAAGCTGGAACTGGAAACCCTAAATGAGATGCAGTCATTGTTCATGTTAATTAACCTGTGTTTTTTCCAGCTGTGACGTGGAAAACAGTTCAGTGTCAAAAACATCTGTTGGTCAAGCTACACTTCCCAATATTCAACTCAGCAGTGACGTTTCACTGAACCTTCCCTTCGCCTCTTTTCAAACCCTTTTGCCCCAGTTTGTAACAAGAATTTATATCAGAGACGATTACAAAAATTCCAGAACTGTTCCTGCTTGTTGTGAACGGAGCTCAACACAGCGATGGCACTGAGCCGGTGAATGCGACAATCTTTGTGAGTAACTATTTCAAGTTACATCGCTTGATTCACGTCATTACAAGTTACACATGTTTTTGTGAGTAGTGGTTCGTGAGCATTTGAGATTTTTTTTTTCACCGTGGACATGATCAGAGAGCACACATGGAACTATGTGGAAATGAAGCAGCGAGCCCGATGTTTGACAAAATGACTTCACCTTGAATAAGTAGCACTTAAAATGGAACTTACTTATAGCACTTTGAAGTTTGGCTTTCTTGAAGAAAATTGTACTTTCTTGATGGTAAGATGTAAAATTCACAGACAATATAAATATTCCAAATAATTTATGTCGGGGTCTAAGATCCACTTTTATTGTTGATACATCTGCACATTCAACTTTAACCAGAAGCAGTGATTCATCAGACAAAAGCAGTAATTCAGAGACTCGGCCCTGTGACTGGCTGCAGTGCTTTAGAGAGGACACTCGGTTCGTGTCCGAGCACAGTTAAGAGACAGGTGAGGATGTAGGGTCTGTCGTTGGTAGAGAGAATCAGTGGGAAAGGAGATTATCGGCCTTTTGATGTTTTCATCAGCCGAGCTGCTGCTGCTTCTTCAGAGCAGCGTCTCTCATCTTGTGGTACACCTTCTCGTCCTGCTTGAACATCTTCAGCTCCTCCTCCGTCTGCATGCGCATGGACTGAATGCATAAAGGAGATTATCTTTAGAATTATATTTACATGTTCCATGTTTTCAATGTGTACTTCTTATCACCAAACATCATAGTATAGTGTTTTAGATACCTCCAGGTCTTTGGTAATGGCGTGGTTGGGTCCGTGGGTGACCATGAGGATGCCATAGGCCTTGCAGATCAGGCCGTGGCCCACCTCGATCTGCCCGGCGTGCCAATGGGTGACGCCCGCCCGCATAGTGGCCATTCCCAGCTGCGCGTTATTGGAGTGGTACAATTTCCTGTATAAAATGGTGGGGGGATGTGTGTGTGTGTATGTGTGTGTGTGTGTGTGTGTGTGTGTGTGTGTGTGTGTGTGTGTGTGTGTGTGTGTGTGTGATTTATTAAAACATGAAAAACTGAAATCTCTTATTTAAAAAGCATTCTGACGTTTAATACAATATTTTATAAAAGGCTTTCTTGGTTAGCAGGTAAAGCTTCAAATCTGCATTCAATCAGCAGGTTTGCAGACCTGGATTTGGGCAGTTTGTCACATTCTTCCTGGCAGATCATGATGCTGCCACCACCATGCTTTACTGTTGGAACGCTATTACAATTTGTTTTCCTCATGCTCTCAGTCTGTAGTTTTATATCCAGTCTGTAGTTTTATATCCAGTCTGTAGTTTTATATTCAGTCTGTAGTTTTATATCCAGTCTGTAGTTTAATATCCAGTCTGTGGTTTTATATCCAGTCTGTAGTTTTATATCCAGTCTGTTTTATATCCAGTGTGTGTTTTATATCCAGTCTGTAGTTTTATATCCAGTCTGTAGTTTTATATCCAGTGTGTGTTTTATATCCAGTGTGTAGTTTTATATCCAGTGTGTGTTTTATATCCAGTCTGTAGTTTTATATCCAGTCTGTAGTTTTATATCCAGTCTGTGTTTTATATCCAGTCTGTAGTTTTATATCCAGTCTGTAGTTTTATATCCAGTGTGTGTTTTATATTCAGTCTGTAGTTTTATATCCAGTCTGTAGTTTTATATCCAGTCTGTGGTTTTATATCCAGTCTGTAGTTTTATATCCAGTGTGTGTTTTATATTCAGTCTGTAGTTTTATATCCAGTCTGTGTTTTATATCCAGTCTGTGTTTTATATCCAGTGTGTAGTTTTATATCCAGTCTGTGGTTTTATATCCAGTCTGTAGTTTTATATCCAGTCTGTAGTTTTATATCCAGTGTGTGTTTTATATTCAGTCTGTAGTTTTATATCCAGTCTGTAGTTTTATATCCAGTCTGTGTTTTATATCCAGTCTGTAGTTTTATATCCAGTCTGTAGTTTTATATCCAGTGTGTGTTTTATATTCAGTCTGTAGTTTTATATCCAGTCTGTGTTTTATATCCAGTCTGTGTTTTATATCCGGTCTGTAGTTTTATATCCAGTCTGTAGTCCGTACTCACGTGTATGCCTCCATCATCCTGCGGGCGTAATCTGCAGCCTCGGAGAAGAGCTGCATATATGAGAGCACCTCACTGCAAACACTGAGCACACGCAGCTTCGACAGGTGAGTGTCAGCCAGGACGTTTTCCTGCTTCTCCAGACACTCCAGACACAACTTCAGCACCTGAAGGGAGGACAGAGAAGATGTTTGTTGGAAAAAAACAATTAAAGCAATTAAATGACAAGAGGAAAGGACCTGGAGAGAAGCTGACAGCAGTACCTCGTGGTACTGCCCCTCAATACGGGACATCTCGATCTTCTCCAGACACTCCTTACTGAAGGCGGTCACCTCCTTCACCTTCTCAGCAGACGGCTTATTGACACAAGAAGCACAAAGTGACAACACAACATTAAAGTAGAAACACATGAGATAAAGGTTTTCTGTCTCCCATCACTCACTTTGCTCCCTTCGCTGTCTGCAGCAGCTGTCATCAGGTCGTCACTGATGTGCTGCCTGCAGTGACTACAGGTGCACTCAAAGTGGAAAGTCTCCTTCAGCTTCTTCTGGCGGTCAGCGGACAGGTTGAGGAAATCCACGTAGCTGACGGTCAGTTCTTCACCCTCAGAGATTCTCCCCAAAGACCGGAGCTCAATCCTGGGATGAAGGGAAGAAAGGTTGGTACGTTGGGTCTTAGGATCAGATAGATAGATAGATAGATAGATAGATAGATAGATAGATAGATAGATAGATAGACAGACAGACAGACAGACAGACAGACAGACAGACAGACAGACAGACAGACAGACAGACAGACAGACAGACAGACAGACAGACAGACAGACAGACAGACAGATAGATAGATAGATAGATAGATAGATAGATAGATAGATAGATAGATAGATAGATAGATAGATAGATAGATAGATAGATAGATAGATAGATAGATAGATAGATAGATAGATAGATAGATAGATAGATAGATAGATAGATAGATAGATAGATAGATAGATAGATAGATAGATAGATAGATAGATAGATAGATGTTACCTCCTCTGGGAGTGGAGAGCAGAAGTCACAGCTGCTTGGCTGAAAAAGAAAGTCAAAGTCTATGAATTCAAAAATGACCCATTACAATAGTTTTCTGTTTTAAATAAAGCATCAGTGAGTCAGCGTGGTCCTCTAACTCTGTCCTAATCTAGATGTATTGTTGTACTTCATGTGCCTACATAAGATATATTTCCCATTCAAGAGTTCTGTTAGATTAAATTGTGACACAGAAAACAAACAGTGTTATTCCAGCTCTGGATTGATGCTGGTTACCAGACATGTTCTGCTCTGTGAATACTGGAGTCTGTTTGTCCCATAATGGTCCTAATATTATCAAAAAGAATAAAAATACTGAGATGGGGGGAAAAAATGACACTTTACACCCACTGAATAGCTTTCATTCAGCTTCCATTGACATTCATTAAAATATATGTTTTTGAATACGTTTCCTACAAAGCGCTCTCGTGGTGATTTTCCGTGAGCTTGGATACCTACTTTCCATGGTTGAGGATGACGGTGCAGTTGGGCCAGCAGTCGTGGTTGATCAGACACAGGTTGGGGAAGAGACCCACGCCGACGGCCTGAAGACCTCTCTGATCACTCAGCGTGAATCCGTTACACTTGATCTGCAAACAGAGGAGCAGCAGTTATAGTGAAGTTTAAATGTTGAAATGATAATACATAATGAAAACAATGAAACAACACTGACGATGCCAAATATGTGTGAGATGTAGTCGTCCGAGTGGCGCTTCCTTCCGTACGACCAGTACTCCTGGAAACTGTGCACGTCGGTCTGGAGACGCTTCAGGTCTTCCTGGGGAAGGTCGGCGACGTGGTCCTCCAGCTGGTCCACCGACACCAGCTGACTGTCGGACGCCACGCTCGTGTCCTTGTGTATGCGCCACAGCACACGAGCTGCCAGGCTGGCCGGGGGAGATATAGAGATATGGAGATATGGAGATATGGAAATATGGAGATATGGAGACATAGAAATATAGAGATATGGAGATATAGAAATATGGAGATATAGAAATATAGAGATATGGGGATATGGAGATATGGAGATATGGAGATATAGAGATATAGAGATATGGGGATATAGAGATATGGAGATATGAGGATATCGAAATATAGAGATATAGGGATATGGGGATATAGAGATATGAGATATGGAGATATAGAGATATAGAGATATAGAGATATGGGGATATAGAGATATAGAGATATGGGGATATAGAGATATAGAGATATGGGGATATAGAGATATAGAGATATGGGGATATAGAGATATGGAGATATGGAGATATAGAGATATGGAGATATGGTGATTTAGAGATATGGAGATATGGAGATAGAGATATGGGGATATGGAGATGTAGAGATGGAGATATGGAGATACGGAGATAGAGATATGGGGATATGAGGATATGGAGATATGGAGACATGATGGTATGGAGATATGGAGATATGATGGTATGGAGATATGGAGATATGGAGATATGATGGTATGAAGATATGGAGATATGGAGATATGGAGATATGATGGTATGGAGATATGGAGATATGGAGATATGATGGTATGGAGATATGGAGATATGATTCAATCCTACACTAAAACACCATTAACAGTTTTAAGTAACAGCAGCGTTTGTAGTCCATCAACATCTTTGTACTTTTATTATACTGCAAATCTCCCTGATTGATGGATGGATTGAATGTTTGATTTTATTAATTCCATGTGCATGACAATCAAAATTAGGGGGTACACTAATGTATAAAATACATAAAATATATATAAAGCAACACTAATATTACCATCAAGGGTATCGGACACCAAGCCTGATAGACAACACATAATGTAGCATGTACAGACTTATATACAACAACGCAAAGTAGCTTCAAAATTCTCCTATTGAATTATTACAGACTAACATCATTTTTCATGTCAAATAGAAAAGTCATGTTATTACATATAGTGACGAAACTTGCGAGTAAGAACGTGTCCTCCCTGAAGTCCAAAATCATAAATCTAAGTCGTCACGCGGGACTTATTTTTTTCCATTATTTTCTGATCTATAATTACAAAGATGTTCCCTAAATACCTCCTACAGGACACGCAGCTCGTGTGTGACACAACTGGTTTGAAAAGTGTACATAAAAAGTTTGAATTTAAGATTTAACAAGGAAAATGCAGTGTTTGGCCTCGATTGGGACCTCATGTCCTTCCTGAAATAAACACTGGAGGGCTTTTAATTTGAAAAGTTGCGGCATACAGACGAACTGTTGTGTAACTTTGATCTCTCACTAACTCAGTGACGCTTTATAGCTCCGCCCCCGCTGTTGCAGTCCAGACGAAAATATTGTATTTATGTTATTTAATTAATTTATAGTTTCTTTCCAGTTCAATTTTGAGATTCTCTGCTGTGTTTTGCAGGCATGTTGAAGGTTGTATTTCTGTCCTCTGATCTGTGTCTCACTGTTGGCGGAGCTCTCATGAGGTTGCGGAGCTCCACCTCTGCTGCACTGACTAGGGACAGAGCAAACACAGGTGAAGGATTATGGGAGATTACCCGCTAGTTAATTGATCATGTTGATGGAGTCATTCTCTCGGACAGGTTAAAAAATTTTAACATTTTAAAATGCTGTATACACACAAAGGTGTACTGATTTTAAAAAATATACTTTCTCTGCTTTAAATCCATTAGAATGAGAAGAATGAGGTGGTGTGAATCTATTTGAACTTTTTTTGGTGTATTTAGCATTTTCATGCTGTCATTTGTCCCCAGTGTGGAAAGATATTAAATTCGATCTGACCAGTAGCTGTTGATATATTTTATTTAACATAGCACACAGGTTGCTGACCGAATGGGATGGTAATTCTACCGTCAGGCCAAAATCTGAGATTAAAGGGTTACAATTTACAAAATGCATAAATGGATCTCACAAGATGAACCCTCTGAAAGTTAGTAGGCATATCTAGAACAAAGATTTGGTTCCATATAATACCCATTTCATTCATCTTTTGCGGCTTTCTCTTACGTCGAGATGGTCTTCTGGTCTTACCGAATGTTCTCGCCGGGTGCCTTGCCAATCCTCTTGATGGCGCCGCACTCTCGCTTGTGTTCATCCCAGCATGCCGTTTGGCAGGTGCGGTCGCAGTAATGAGCAAATTTACAAGTAGCGCAGCGGTGCAGATTGGCCTGACGGCGGAAACAGCTGTGGCACACCTGGGAGGCCAAACTGAGGGAGAAACAAACACACCTCACAGCGACTTTAAGAAAAACTGAACAACAACTGGAAGGTTTTCCATGTTCATTGGATATTACCTTTTCTTCCATTCTACAGTAGTATAATATTATAGTATTTAAGCTACAATGTTATTTTTCATAATATTATTATTATTATTTTAATATTTATTTTCATTACTTTACCAAATATAATAAATAATATAAACACTACATTAACACTCAGAGGACCGGATGATAGCTTTGCCTTCCAAGTTTGACAGCAATCATCTGCTTGTTTGTAAAATTAAAAAATTATTTGACTTTCATTAAATATTACAATTAATCTCAAGAACATCACCAACAAAACAAAGAGCTTTCATTGTATCTTTACTCTTTACATTTTTTAAATTAATTTCTTGAAGTGTTCCTGGGTTGTAGCCAGTGTTGATGTCTGTCAGTGGTTGGATGTCCAGGACCGTCTGAGCCCAGATGTGAGGCCGGTGAACAGGACCTGGAGGCTCCCTGCTCGTATTATATAATCCACCGTTCTCCTGACACACGCTTCACCGAACGAGCAATCGCATCCCATGCAAGAAATTTCCCCTCGGGGATTAATAAAGTGTATAAAATCAAAAAAAAAAAAAAATCAAATCAAATCTCTTTTTTTCAATACATTTTTTTTACAGTACTTATGCCACGTGTGCACGCAGCCCTGTAGCCTCATGCCCTTTTATGGGCATTGGCAGGATGTTCATCTACGCTGATTTGGAACAACCGGCACGTGCTTTCAATTTATGACTTTAATATAAGAACACAGGTGCAAACAGTTCTGCAGTTTAAGAATAGGTCATGAATCTGATGCAGACTCATGAAGACATTTCTTCTTTGGTGAATGAGGTCTGTTGTTGTCAAAGTAAATCCAGATATTCGAACATGATCAAACAACAAAAAATTCTGCATTTGTTCTGCTGTTCGAGTGCCAACAAACAGAAGAGACCTGCAGTGTGAGTGAAGCCGCCGAGCTCGGCAGACAGCAGCATGTGCTTCAGTGTAAACAGTTTATTCAGCCTGTCTGACAGGACAGTGAGCAGACTCGGTACTGCATGTAATCATTGATTGGTTGCTGACCCCCAGACGCTCAGAGCTCTTTGTTCTCTGTAGATATTAAATTAGGCAGATCCTCTCAGTTTATGCCTGCTGTTTTGGACACCAACGGCCTGTCGCTCATATATGGTTTTATCTGTGTCTGGTAATGCGGCACAGTGAGCAGCCGGCCAGGCAAACTCCAGTTTAACATACGAAGTGTCCAGACTCAGAACAGAGGGACGACTTTGTGTTTTCACACACTTAGCCAATAACGCTGATTGACATTAGACAATTAACAGTAAACAATGCTTGAAATATAGATGTCTATGTAAAGAAGCTACAAATTCTACTCAAACATCGTCAACCGTACAAAACAGAATATCTGTACAGTTTTCAGGAGGACAGACTTCTGTCACCAAAATAATATCTGATCAAATGTAAAATATGCTCACAAGTCTGTTCCTGGTTTATGGTGTTTTGAACATTTTGATGTCACAGTGAAGTGACCTTTTGGACATAAAATGTCAGAATTTCATCATATTAATCCATTAGACATTTGCGTTAAATTTTGTCATAATTAGTGTGAGAATTCTTCAATTATTCCCACAAATGTGTTTTGAGAGGTTGCGGTGACCTTTGACCTTTGGCCACCAAAATCAAATCATTTCATCAGTCGAAGTGAATATTTGTGTCTCATTTGAAGAAATTAAAGGTGCTCCTGAGATATTGCGTCCATCAGAATGGGACGGACTGACGGGATGTGAGGTCACAGTGACCTTGACCTCTGACCTTGAATTACCAATTTGTAATTAGTGCATCTTTGAATTCAAGTCATTGTTTGTGCCACAAACAAAGTTCACAAGTATTGGACAGGACAGAACGTTTATGTCAAGTTTGAAGAAATTCTTTCACAAAATTTGTGCAGATGTGAGGTCACAGTGACCCTCTCCTGTGACCTTTGACCCTTAACATATAATCCGTGACCTCATATGACCTGACCTTGACCTTTGATCAAGATCTACTCAGTTCATCCTTTACGCCAAATTGAATGGTTGTGCTAAACTTTAAAAAAAAAATTCAATAAAATGAAGAACGACAGAATGGGTCGACATGACGTTACAGTGACTTTGACCTTTGACTCCCAAATCGAAGAAATTCCCCGCAGGCATTCCTGAGTTATCATGTTCAGAGGAGCGGGATGGACGGACAACCCAAAAAATGTAAAGTCTGTGGCTCCGGCTTGTTGTTGGTTGTGGAGACATAAAAGTGACGCAAATCACAGCGCAAAATTGTGACGCGCTGGCATTTTGGTGCTTTCTCAGATTTGCAATTTTTCCGTAGATCAGCGTGAACGGCGGCGGTGCGAGATGAGCAGAAGGGAACAGGAGGGTGTTGTTAAAGATGATACTCTGGTGGATGTTCCACCTATTTAATCCCACTTAGATCACTTACAACCTTCCAATTCAGTTAATCACCTAAAAAAATAAGCTGACTCGTGTCTATTGAATCGGATGTGAATCAGGCGGTTGGCAGAGAATCTCAGCCATAAAATATAAAAAAGGCACTCGGGTTAAATATAAATAAATTGAAATTACATTATACATAAAAAGGTAATAATTGAAAAGATGGCGCCGCGCTAGCAGCAGCCTGTTACAGCAGCTCCCCCCGAGTGTGTTTTGTTTTAAGTATTTTTCTTTCTTCTCTCTTCGGAGTTGTTGTTTTCTTTTCTTCCCGTGTGTTAAGTTAACAGTCAGACAATGGACCGTAACTTTTCCACTTTTCTGGTTGGGGGCACTGTTATTGTTTACTCTCGTAATCAGCTGATTGCGCTGAGTAGACCTCTACTGCTGCTGCCCGGAGCGAGGCCTGAGATCCCCATCGAACTTCGGAGAAGACGTCGGGGTTGCAGAACCGGAGCTAAGATGAAGGCGGAAAGGAGGAAATACAAGCCAGCGGTACCGGAGATCTTAATGGGGAACGTGAGGTCGTTGGCCAACAAGACGGACAAGCTCGGCGCGCTGGTAAAGACCCAGCGGGAATACCGGGAGTGCAGCATCATGTGTTTCACCGAGACATGGCTGCACTCACATTTCCCGGACCACAGCGCGGCCGTACCCGGCTTCAGGACTGTTCGGGCGGACGGAGACGTTGTTCGGAGCGGCAAGATGAAAGGTGGAGGGATTGAAGTCTATGTGAACGAGAGGTGGTGCAATCCCGACCACGTGTGTGTGAAGGAATGTTTCTGTAGCCCGGACATTGAACTTCTAGCCGTGGGGATGCGCCCTTATTATTTGCTGAGGGAGTTCTCGTCCGCCATTGTTATCGCTGTGTATGTTCCTCCATCAGCTGACGTAGAGGCAGCAGTGGACACCATCCACTCCACTGTGTCCAAATTTCAGACTCAGCATCCCGGTGCATTTTTGTTAGTTACTGGAGACTTTAACCAGTCTGGATAAAGTACTGCCAACTTTGCACCAGTATGTTAACTGCCCCACACGGAACAATAAAACTCTGGACCTACTGTATGCTAATGCCATGGATGCATACAGTGCTACTGCCCTTCCCCCCCTTGGTAGATCAGACCACAACCTGGTCCTGCTGACTCCCAGGTATGTTCCCCTGGTGCAGAGGCAGCCTGTAACCACCAGGACTGTGAGGAGGTGGACACAGGAGGCTAAAGACGCCCTGCAGGACTGCTTTGAGTCCACGGACTGGAATGTGCTGTGTGGACCACATGGGGAGGACATCAACAGCAGGACGGACTGTATCACAGAATACATCAAATTCTGTGAACACACCACCGTACCATCCCGGACTGGACACTGCTTCCCCAACAACAAACCGTGGATCACCAGTGACCTGAAGGTGCTTCTTAATCAGAAGAAAGCAGCCTTCAGGTCTGGGGACAGGGAGGAGCTCAGGAGAGTGCAGCGCCACCTGAAGGAGAAGATGAGGGAGTGCAAGGACTCCTACAGGAGGAAGCTGGAGGCAAAACTCCAGCAGAACAACTTGAGGAGGTGATGACCGGTATGAAGGAGATTACTGGGTTCAAGGGGAGAGAGAGACAACCAGGGGGAACATGGAGAGGAACAACCGGGGGGAATCTGGAGAGGAACAACCAGGGGGAACCTGGAGAGGAACAACCAGGAGGAACCCGGAGAGAAACAACCAGGAGGAACCTGGAGAGGTCCAATGAGCTAAACTGTTTCTTCAACAGGTTTAGTTCACTACCCTCATCTGTCTCCTCCACACCTTACACCTCCCAAACACCTCTGCTGCCTCCTCCCCTCCCCCCTCTGCCCCCCCTGGTGAACTGCATAGAGCCCTCAATCTCAAAGGGCTCTTCCTCCATCGACACCTTAACCCCCCCACCCCCCTCTCTGTGATGACTGGCCAGGTTAGGAGACAGCTGGAGAGACTCCACCAACGCAAGGCTGCAGGGCCTGACGGCATCAGCCCTGGGGTCCTGAAGACCTGACAGCATCGGCCCCGGGGTCCTGAAGACCTGACGGCATCGGCCCTGGGGTCCTGAAGACCTGACAGCATCGGCCCCGGGGTCCTGAAGACCTGACGGCATCGGCCCCGGGGTCCTGAAGACCTGCGCCGTCCAGCTGGCTGAGGTCCTACAACACCTCTTCAACCTGAGCCTGAAGCAGGAGGATGTCCCGGTGCTGTGGAAGACATCCTGCCTGGTTCCTGTCCCCAAGAAGACGATTCCATCTGGCCTCAACGACTACCGACCGGTTGCCCTCACATCTCATGTGATGAAGGTGCTGGAGAGGCTGGTCTTGGCCCACCTCAGGCCGCTGGTGAAATCTTCTCTGGACCCTCTACAATTTGCGTACCAGCCTCATGTGGGAGTGGACGACGCCATCATCTACCTGCTGCAACAAGCTCAGTCTCACCTGGATGGTACCGGTGACTCTGTGAGAATCACTTTCTTTGATTTCTCCAGTGCATTTAACACCATCCAACCACTGCTGCTGAGTGAGAAGCTGCAGGTGGTGGGGGTGGACACGTCCACCATCTCCTGGATCACTGACTACCTGACAGGCAGACCACAGTTTGTCCGTCTGGGCAGTGTGCTGTCTGATACGGTGGTCAGTGGTACTGGAGCTCCTCAGGGAACTGTTCTGTCTCCTTCCTGTTCACCTTCTACACCACTGACTTCCAGAACAACTCAGAGTCAAGACATCTGCAGAAGTTCTCTGATGACTCTGCAGTGGACGGTGTATAAGGGATGGACGGGAGGAGGAGTCAGTAGATGGTGTATAAGGGATGGACGGGAGGAGGAGTACAGGGCAGTAGTGGAGGACTTTGTGGAGTGGGCGGGAAGAAATCAGCTGCTCCTGAACGTGGCCAAGACCAGAGAGATGGTGGTCAACTTCAGGAGGAAGACGACGGCTCCACAACCGCTGAGAGTTCTGGGAGAGGAGGTGGACATGGTTGAGGAGTACAAGTACCTGGATGTGTCCATCGACAACAGACTGAACTGGAAGACCAACATCAACGCTGTCTACAAGAAGGGGATGAGTCGACTCTTTTTCTTGAGGAAACTTCGATCCTTAAATGTGTGCAGCAAGATGTTGGCGATGTTCTACCATCTGTTGTGGGCAGTGCATTGTACTTCGCTGTGGTCTGCTGGGGGAGCAGCATTGGAGCCGGTGACACCAACAGACTTAACAAACTGGTTAAGAAGGCCGGCTCCATCATCGGCTACAAACTGGACAGTCTGGAAAAGGTGGTGGAGAGGAGGACGCTGAACAAACTATTATCCATATTGGATAATCCTGACCACCCTCTCCACCTGCTGCAGGGACAGCAGAGCACTTTCTCCAAAAGACTCCTTCAGCTCCGCTGTCACAAGGACAGATACAGGAGATCATTCCAGATACAGGAGATCATTCCTGATACAGGAGATCATTCCTGATACAGGAGATCATTCCTGATACAGGAGATCATTCCTGCCGACCGCAATTAGACTGTACAATAACTCACTTCTCAGCGCTCCTGATGAGTTCAAAACTCCACCAAACACGTTGCTCTTTATCAGTGTTGTTAATAAGTAGTGGGTAACCTACTTCTTCTTCGTTCCAGCAGCTGATTTCACAACACTGGATGAGTGGTCTCTGTTCACTTTGGCATTTCAGTCATTGTTGACAGTGTTTATAAGATGCCAGTTTTTGTTTGACTCTTCTATTTACATCATTCAACTGAATTTGATTTGATTTTGATTTTATACACTTTATTAATCCCCGAGGGGAAATGTCTTCACTACAGCAGGGGGGCTCTCAGGGGGGAGATGCTGCAACAGGCTGCCACTAGTGCGGCGCCAGGTAACCTGACCTGAGGTGCATGTTTTTGGATGATGGGAGGAAGCCGGAGAACCCGGAGAGAACCCACGCAAGCACAGGGAGAACATGCAAACTCCGCACAGAAAGGCCCAGGACCGGATTCGAACCCGGAACCTTTTTTTTTTTTTTTTTTGCTGTGAGGTGACAGTGCTAACCACTGCACCACCGTGCCGCCCTTATTTCTTATAATACCAAGGGAAGACACATTTATAATATTAGTTACCTCTTCCCGAGTATGTCAATTGTGCTCGTCTGCTCCTCCAGTCATGAGAAAACTGACAACACGCTGCGCCACAGCAGTTTTAAAGGGAATCAATGGAGCTGATTGGATTGTCAGTAAAAGAAGAAAAGCAGTTAAGAAGATTGTCTTTTCTTTAGTTTTAAATATGGAGTTAGAGCCTGAAGTAGCTCAGCTTAGTGTAAAAACTGGGAGCAGAGAAACAGCATTTAGCTCCATGTAAGTCTCCAAGCAAAACATTTTTACACCTCTGTTTGTGTACTCTTGGAGTTTGGAGACGGGATAGCTGCCAACATTTTTAAGCTTTGTAAAGTTAACAGCCGGCTGACTAGTAGAAGTTCAGGCTCCTCTCCTGAGGATCCGGCTCCCAGTTTGTGTTCAGGAGCAGAAACCCTCTCGAGCTTTAAGGTTCCACTCAAAACTTTCCTTTTTGATAAAGTTTATAGTTGAAGCTGTTCAGGTGGACCTGAACCATCCTGCAGTTCTGCTGTTATAGACCGAGGCTGCTGAGGGACCTCCCATGATGCACTGGGCTTCTTTCACTCTCTATAACTCATATCTCACCATTACATCTCATTAACTTCATTTTCTGCTTATTGTCTGTTGCCTCTCCATCTAGTTCCCTCGCTCGTGTTTCTCTGTATAATATTGTAAAGTTCTGCTGGAAGGACTTTCCTGTGTTAAATGCCATGAAATAACCTGAGTTGTGATTTGGCGCTACAGAAATAGAAATACAATTGACTTGACTACAGCTTCATACTTCATGCACCGACAAGAGCATTGTATCATTTGACTCTTTAAGCCTTGGTTTAAAAAAAAAACAATAACAAATCAGTGTTCCTTTTACATTTCTACTATTAGAGACCACAAATCAAGTCAGAAATCCTGCTGTAGTTTTGAATCTAAACTTTAACATCTACTGTGTGTTAAAACGTGAAACGTCACACAGCTGCAGCTTTATTCTTAAAGTGTCTGTTCCAGTTGAGACCAGCAAAGTAAACCTCATCCGTCCTGTTTCAGTATCTGCAACAGGTCTGCTTCCTGAGTCCAAACTACACAGAGAATCAGCAGTCAGATTCACAACAAACTGCCATAAAACCTGCTTTTTGTGCCACATGTAAAACAGTTATAGTTTAAATATATAACATAAACCTTCAGCAACTGTAACATCATAATGTTTCAAGTAATATGTAGCATATAAGCAACACTGTATGTGAGAGTGATGTCTAAGGGTCCTTTGGCATAGAGACTCCTTGCTTTTGAAAACTGAATCCAAAATCACGTCATGCTCAAGTTCACATTACACCTCGACAGCCTTCTCACTGCTGGTGTTATGAGAACTTGGGGATGCAAAGAATACCGTCCACAACAAACTTGCAAGTATGTAAAGACATGCTTATTGTTAAAAAAAAAAAACAGATCAGTCCACCTCATCTAAAAACCACATCAGACGGGAGACTCGTACCTGTCGAAGACCACAGCGGAGAAGCTGGGCTCGGCGAACACCACCTCCCCGGTGCTGAGCTCTTTGGTGGCCCTCAGGCCGCGACCTTTCTCCCCAGCATCAAACAGCTCCACGCTCTCCATGTTCCCCACAGTCATTGTACCGACCAGACAAAACCCAGAGGAGACAGAGGAGGAGGGTGTATAGGGTGGGACAGGCCGAGACGCTCTCACTATAACATTCAGGAGCACTGGTCCGCTCTTCTCTCTGCTAAGCCCCTCCCCTGCTTAGGGCCCAAAAATAAATTGGGACCCTTAAGGGGTTGTACCTCCTCCCCAGAGTGGGGAATGGAGGTGAGCAACGGGAGATGTGGAGGGCTGGGGGAAAGGAGAGGTCGTGGTGGGTGTCGTCCCATGTTTGGGTTGCTTGCTCCTCGCGGTATTTTGGTCGGAGGCAGCTGTGACTGTCTGTCAGAGGCACATGACAGAAAACAGATTCAGTGGCAGCCTCTCGTACAGCATTTTCACTTTCAGTCAGTAACTATTAATGATCTGCATTTTTGATCAGATGTCATCAGGATTGGTTTTTGTAATCAAGATCTGTCAAACATCCAAACTGCTCGTCAAGACTAACAATTTTGGTGACCCTTGACCTTTTGTCCCCACTGTCAGGTCAGAGGCGTCTCCAGCCCATATCAGGGGATGTCTTTTCATAAAATGTTCTCATGCTTGCGCTCAGCACGTTCAAATTCAAATAAAAAACAATCTTAACACACAAAGAAGCCCAAGAAACACTGACTGTAACATTTAACATTTTCAGAGGTCTGTATATCTCAATTTTTTGAAGACAGTAAAAAATTAAATTTCAAAATTTAAATGTGCTGAGCCGCAACAAAAATAATTGTGTAACTGTTCAAATCCTTATTGTCTGAGCTGTACATTCATGTGTCTCCACTGTCTTCACTGCTGAGACTCCCTCTCTCTGAAATCATCTTTTTATACCCAATCATGTTACTGATCTGTTGTCATGGTAACCTGATTTGTTGTCAAATGTTCCACCAGTTTTTTGTTTTTTGAGCTTTCACAACTTTTCCAGTCTTTTGTTGGCCCTGTCCCAACTTTTTAAAAACGTGTTGCTGGCATCAAATTCAAAATGAGCAGATATTTTTCCATAAAAAAATAAACCTTCTCTTTTTTGGGAACAGGGTTTTATTATAACTTTTAGACATACGGCAGTATGTTTATGAGACATTCAGCCTAGAATCATGGGCTTCAATGGCATATATGAAAAAAGGATAAAAAAAATAGACAATGTAACAATTACAAAAAGGACCCTTTTATAGTTTATTTAGTTGTCGAATATAGGCATACAATATTAAGTTCACAAACATGATTTAGCATTGACAAAGCCATAATTCCCATTTCACATTCATATAATAATTTTAAAAAAATGACATTTGACTGTGAAAAATATGTCAAACATTTTTCCATACTGTAAAGCACTGCAGCATTAATCACTGTTCACAAAGTAACTATGACTAAAAGACAGTATGTCATTAACATAAAAATACAGATTTCACAAGTAAGGCACCTTAAACACCAGAGTAAGATTTAGTAAGATCGAGACTGTGAATTGTGACAACAAGAACAATAAAGGACATTATCAACTCGTCATCATCCGAGCTGACAGTTAGAGGAGAGGATTGACAATATTCAATTAAAAAAATATCATCTCTGAGTGAGGGTTGGTATGACATTGAAATCAACCAATAACCACACAGATACAGTAACGGCTAAGGATGTGACAAAGTGCTAAAGCAAAACAGTAGCAAAAATTGCGTAAAGTTTTGAAGACAGTTTAATAGTCATGAATGAATTTGTTGGTCTTCCAAAGAAAAAAAGAAAAACCCACAATTTTTAGCTTGAATAATTTGAAACTAACATGGGTTAAATGGCTTCCATGATTGTTAATTAAAATCAAATAAAAAAATCAGACTTTTATTTTTATTTTGGATTGAACAGAATATTTCAAATTATAAAACAACTGAAAAAGGGTGAAGACAAAATCAATGGGACCGTTCAATATTTTGTTGCACAACCTTCAACGGCTATCATTGCAAACAAGTGACTTGTGCAGCTCTCAGTAAGACTTCTGCACCTGTCGACAGGCAGTTTGGTCCAAATCTGCCAGAGCAAACTGTTGTTGAGGGTACCAAGATATACGTGTGTGTATATCTGTGTTAAAGCAACACCCAAAACATATTTGGAAGGTCCTCGTTCCAAAAGGAAAATATGGCACCGATCATCAGCTGAAACCCTGGATTTAAAAGAAACTGACTTTTAGTATCAGCTCCTGTCTCCTGACTGTGGAAACTATTGCTCCCTTGTTGAGAGTTCAAAAATAATGATAACACGGCAAAAATCTCTATTCTGGACTCTAGCATAGAGCTTAACATTAGCAGTTGAACTTACACCTGTACTGACCTTTCAGTAAACAGATATCTAAGGAGGCTTTGTTTGTGTTTTTATTTACAGTTTTGGTTTTTTAATCTAAATGTTGAAACTTTCTGTTTTGATATCTCAGAAAATGTATTATTATTCATGGTGGTCACGTGGTAATGAGCTGGGGGGCTTTTTGGTGAATGTTGTAGGCCTCCTACTCTCCTCTCTTTTCTCCACCTCTTCCCGCACTGACGTTACTAACTGCAGATCTTCGGACCAAACAGCAAGTGAACTTCTGATCTGGAATGTTTGAAATGTAAATTTGATGAACTCCAGTTTGATGCCTTTCTGTTGGTCAGCTGGACGACTCGGTTTATCAATTGAAGGCCACAACCTACATTCTGCATGATTCACAGTGTAGTTTGAGCTAACTCTTAAAATGTATTCATTAGTTTCCCTATAAGAGCAAGGACATAAATAATCTGTCCCAAAGCTAAATGGCTGCAGTTTTCATGCTGTATCTACAAGTCGTAGAAGTCTACGTGAGCTCCCGATGCGTAATTGTCTTCCAACAGCAGCTTCATCAGTTTGGCACAAGAGGCCTCACAGGTGAGCAACTGGCCCTGAGCAAACATGTCTAAAAAAGACTTCCTGATGCTGGAATCAGCTGTTTTGGATCTGGCCTCCACCTGCATGGCTGTGTCCAGAGGACCTGGATCAATATAGAGAACAGGGGAAAAATACATGCCTGGATTAAAGTAGTGTCGAGAGGATATGCGTCAAGGATTCAGAGAATCTGGAGAAATCTCTGAATGCAACGGACGAGGCCAAAAACCAAGATTGGATGGTGGTGATGTTCGGGCCCTCCGGCAGCACTGCATTAAAAACATACTATTCTGGAGTAGAAATCACTGCAGATACAAGTATGTTATTCATTTTTTTTATTGCCAAACTAAATATTGAGTTATGAGAAAGTACTTGTTTCATGTATTTTTTTGATTAATCTATTTGAACCTTTCATTCATGTCTATTTTGTAATTAAAGTCAATTACGGAATTGTTTATATTTTGTTGCTTATTTTATTTTTGATTGATTAAAATGATTTATAACTGCTTTATAATTTGAACTACTTTAATTAGTGTTTTGTTAATATACCTATATATATATACTTCTATAGGTCTTCTATAGACTTCTATAGGTATTTTATAGATAGGTGTATGTATATATATATATATATATATATATATATATACAGCTTCGAAAGCTTTTTCTTAAAGCATATTCCCTTTATTTTGTTTTATGCTGTTGTAATTTAAAAAAGGTGGCAGCAGCTTTACAGGCTCAATGTGAAGGATTTATGTGAAGGTCAACTGGCATAAATGAAATATAATATTCAGTTACTGTTTGTTTTCATCAGTGTATAATGACCTCTTGTGGTCATTACCTTAGAATGACCGTCGTCGTCTTGCACGCAGTGTGCCATGTTGCAATGCAATGTTTCTACAGCAGCCCAGAAAGGACAAACCAAACACTGCTATACAGACGGCCTTTTTACATTTTTGGCGAGTTTCATGGCCACCTTAGATTCTCTTAAACTATGAGAATAAGCACGTTATAAGCACGTGAGGCAAAGGATATTTCGTTAGTTGCCATGTGCAACTTCACCACTAGATGCCACTAAATCCTACACACGACTCCTTCAGGATTAACTCTTTCAGTTCCTCCAAACTCAGACTAAGTATGTGCCTTTCAGGATGGACTTGAAGGTAAAAAGCAGCAACACTTCCTCCCCACCTGGAGCGTAGTTGAGGACCCGGAGGTCCGGCTCCTCTTCCGCCAGCACTCTGAACATCATCTCCCGGGCGGCCTTGCCGGTGCAGTACAGCACCCAGGACCGGAAAGGCTGCAGCGCACACAGCGAGGTGACGTTGACTACGGTACGCCGCAGACCTGGACGCTGTGGAAAAGCCTGCAACACCCTGGCGGTGAGACACAGGGAGGAGCTGACGTTCAGGGACAAGTAAGAGTCCACCTCGGCCATGTTGGTGAAGCTTTTAGCATAGCGGGACACATCACCCAGAGAGGCTGGAAGGAAAAGAAAAGAAGATGTAATCAAACCACGATTCATGATAAGAGCAACATCTGCAGATAAGCATGTTCAAAAATGTGGATATATCCAGAAAAGAAAAGCTTTAAAAGGTTGATTTACCTAAATTTGAAAAAAAGAGATATGATCTCACGTCTAGTGGTATCTCTTCATGGTATCTCTCCAAGATCTCCATGCCCATCTCAAAGGTGAACTAGTGAACTGCATCTTATTTGTTTGATTGACTTCATTTCACAATAACATTTATGAAAACTAAACACCATCATTTTTACAGAGACATTGACCATGTCAGTCTGGTTCAACCTTCATGGCTGAAAAATGAAGCCAATGCAAAAATGCCAAAAACGGTTAATTCTTTGAATGGCCACTAGAGGCTGGTTCCTAAAGTTGGGTTAATCCTCACAGACCCCAATGGTAACCAATAATTATGTTTACAGCCTGGTAAAAAAAAAAAAAAAAAAAAAAAAAAAAAGTTTTGGCCTCACTCATGAGATAAACTGTCCGCTGGCTGAATTTATATAACTCACCAGTTTAAACCTATTTAGGCTTAAAGTTATGCATAACTAAGAGTAGGGTTGCATTGTTACAGGTGGGTATCATGACAACAATCAAGCTTAGTTAGGCCTTTCTCAGCTCCATCCACATACCACCATTGTTGGATTAGCTGGGAGTAAGACTGAGTCAACCACTGCCACTGATGATGGCCTGAGCCGGCTGAACACGGGACTCAAAACTGGTCATCAGGAATCCTTTGGGTGACGTCGCAGAGGTTAGAATAAATCACACTGTGCTGTCATCACCACCATCATCATCACCACCATCACCATCATCATCACCATCATCACCATTACCACCACCATCATCATCAAAACCATCATCATCACCACCACCACCATCATCACCACCACTACCATCATCATCAACATCATCACATCACCACCACCAACATCACCATCACCATCATCACATCACCACCTTCATCATCACCATTATCATCACCATCATCACCATCACCACCATCACCACCACCATCATCACCATCACCACCACCATCATCACCACCATCACCACCACCATCATCATCATCACCACCATCATCATCACCATCATCATCATCATCATCACATCACCACCATCATCATCACCACCATCACATCACCACCATCACATCACCACCATCACATCACCACCATCATCATCACCACTACCATCATCCTCACCATCATCATCATCACATCCTCATCATCACCATCCTCACCATCACCACCATCATCAACACCATCACCATCACCACCATCATCATCATCACCATCACCACCATCATCATCAACACATCACCATCACCACCATCATTATCATCATCACCACCACCACCGCCATCACCATCCCTATCATCATCATCATCACCACCACCATCATCACCATCACCATCATCAACACCATCACCATCATCATCACCATCATCACCATTACCACCATCATCATCATCATCACCACCACCATCATCACCATCATCATTATCACCACTACCATCATCATCAACATCATCACATCACCACCACCACCATCACCATCACCATCCCTATCATCATCATCATCATCATCATCATCATCATCATCATCATCATCATCATCATCATCCATCATCACCATCACCATCATCAACACCATCACCATCATCATCACCATCATCACCATCACCACCACCATCATCACCACCATCACCACCACCATCATCATCATCACCACCATCATCATCACCATCATCATCATCATCATCATCATCATCATCACATCACCATCATCATCACCACCATCACATCACCACCATCACATCACCACCATCATCATCACCACTACCATCATCCTCACCATCACCATCATCATCATCACATCCTCATCATCATCATCATCACCATCACCACCATCATCATCAACACATCACCATCACCACCATCATTATCATCATCACCACCACCACCATCATCAACACCTTCACCACCATCATCATCATCATCATCACATCACCATCATCATTATCATCATCACCACCACCATCACCATCCCTATCATCATCATCACCACCACATCACCATCCTCATCCTCACCACCATCCCAACACCATCACCATCATCAACACCATCACCACCATCCCCATCACCAACACCATCACCATCACCACCATCACCACCACCATCATCAACACACCACCATCACCATCATCACCAACATCATCAACACACCACCATCACCATCACCACCACCATCATCAACACACCACCATCACCATCATCACCACCATCATCAACACACCACCATCACCATCATCACCACACCACACCACACCACCATCACCATCACCATCATCACCATCATCAACACACCACCATCACCATCATCACCACACCACCATCACCATCATCACCACCATCACCAGAGTTAAATTAGTTTATAAATGACCATGTCAAGTAGAAGTATTTCCACTCTACACGCTAGATACATACAAAAATGTAAATGTTTAATTGGATCCCTCCTTAGTCCCTTCAGTCTCCCAGCTGGCATCAAGCTGGTGCTATAACCCTACTCAGTGGCCAGAGGTGTTCAACGCCGACTTCTACTTTACAAACATTTCACGTTTCAGTCCTTTTCTACAAATAGTATGCTAACAAGCGATAGCACTGTGCTCTGACAACTGACAGCTACTTTATAACCCACAACATCCCGTTGTCTTCCTGGGTATAGACTGCCACCTTCTCTCAGGATCTATTTTTAGAACATGACAGGAAAAACTAAATCAGAGATAGAAGTTTTTCACATCATTGTTGATGTAACTAACTACACAGCAAACTCTTCGGCATAGTGTTATTTTTGAAACCAGTTAGTTTAAACCAGAAATTGGGATAAAAGTCTCAACTTTCTCCGATTCTCTGTTGCCATTATTTGCAGTATGTGTGATTGTTTTCCCCCAGAAAGGTGAAAACACGCCCTGGATGATGAAATGCCGGTCTGATCTATTGGCAAATATGGTCATTGCAGAAGTGCCTTACGCTGCAATACCACGGAGTGCCACTAGAGGTTGGCTTCAAAAAGCCTCCAGCTCCATAGACTCCCATTCAACTTCTCTCATCAAATACAAAGTCAATCATTTTTTTCCACAAGTCATTATGGTGTCATTAGCTAAAGTCACTCCCTCTTATTAGTTTTGTGGTTGTCTATCTGAAAATGTTCCCATAATTAATTAGACATTAGGCTTAAAAGCTGTACTTTTGGAAGGCATGTCTGTTTGATAATAGGCCTTTGGTGCACTCAGGTTTCTGCTATTGGTGGGCGGAGCTTAGTGTCGTATGGTTCCTAATCAGATTGATTCAGGTCCACTGCTTGCTCCCTCACAGCTCGTTCAAATATGGTCACTTCTGGCTCCAAAAGATTGGTGACGGCCAAAACACAGAACTGGAGGCTTCGGAACGACAGCTCACAAACACAGTGGGTGATGTCACGGTTGTTTGTTTGGTTCCCAGTCACCTGACTGCCACACCCACCTCACCTGTTCCCAGCTGTGTAGTTTTACCTGCCAATTTGCCTTTGTTCTTAGCAAAAATGGCCTGCGCACAACTGATCGTTGGCGATGGGCTCAATGCGTGATTTCTACCTGACTTTGAACCCTGACCTGCTCTGATGTTACGCAATGTAGACAACAATAACCTGCTGACATTAATGTGGCTGCAGTTGATCTCCACCTGCTGCAGGGCCTCAAGGCATGATGGGAAATGCCCAGCTCTCACCTGATTTAAGAGCTGCTTGTTTTAGATGTTGGATCAACAAAATCATTTTTTAAAAGATACTTTTAATTTTTGTTGAATTGGAAAGATTTTTGAAGTTATGTAAATAAATGTTGGAGGTTGATGGGAACAATCAGAATAGATTCAGATAATAGAAACAGCATATAATAGAGTTTATTAACATTGGACTGACTAAATTATTGAAGTGTTTGACAACAGAACTTCTGGTAAGTTGAATGTGAGAATTCTTAAAATAACACCTGTAGCCCTAAAAGTCCTAATATTTAATATATAAATGTGACAACTATTGTCTTGTATTTCTTTTCTCTGTATATTTCAATTTATGTTATTCGAGAAGCACAGGTCTGCTCACCTACATTATATCGTGATATAAACTGATATATTGGTGATTTACATGATAATTTAAGTTGAACGTGAACACAGATCATCCTCTGTATATTTAACTGTTATGTTATATGGGTTACTTTTGTTAAATACATCACTTGTTATGAGATAATCGCAGGTTTTGCATGTGAATCTAAATCTCCAAAGTACATGTCAGATGAATGTAAATACAAAAAGTAGAGTTGAAGTTGCCGCCTCAGACTTTGACCTTTGTACAGTAACTTACTTCAAAATATTTGACACTGGTTTTCTTTTAATTCTAATATAAAGTCGAGTGAAACAGAAGTACAAGGACCCGAGATCAAGTAGCTCCATGTAATCAGTGAGACTTCACCACCAGACAGACTGAAAAGCTGAAAAGCTCCACCAAGTTTCCACTTTTCTTCTTACCAGCGTTGTTGACCAGAACCAGGTGATCCATATCTCCGGAGAAAGCCTCTGTGGATGTTCTGACAACCTTCTCCAGTCCTTCCGTCTGACCCACATCTGCCGCCACACTCTCCACCTTCACGCCGGCTCTACCTGCCTCCGACTCGGCCAGCTCCGCTTGCAGCGCCCGCAGGTCGTCGCCGGAGCGGGCCGCCAGGACGAGCACCGAGCCCGGTTTCACAAGCCGAGACATCTCCAAGGCTACAGTCCGGCCGAAGCCTCTGGAGGCCCCGGTTATGATGCACAGCACCCGGCCCAGGTCAGCACGCTCCGCGGACGACATGGTGCAGCAGACAGCAGAGGAGAGTGGCCCGGTCCACCCAGCGGCTCCTGCACTGCTTCTTCTTTTAAGTTTTATGGCGGATGGCATCCAACGAAAGGTGCATTACCGCCACCTGCTGCATTGGTGTGGACCAGAGTCACCTCTCCCTTTACAAAATAAATAAATAAAAGGATTCGATGCTCTAAATCTTTTTACTAATCCTGTTTCTTTCAGGTATTGTAGGACCTTTCCTGCCCCCAAGGTCAATGCATCCTTTAAATCTACTTCCTCTCCTGCCAGCCTCGTCTTCAACCGGTCTCGCTCCATTGGGAATTTCTGGCAATGACAAATGATGTGATCTACAGTTTCTGCTGTTTTTCAGAACTCACATCGTCCTGTTGGTGTTTATTTATTCGTGTCATTGTTTTGTTCAGCCTTGTGTGTCCAATCCTCAGTCTGGTCAATGTGTTTTCTTCTGGATGTCCTCCCTTCGCCAACTTCTTTCTGAATAACATAACGATGTCTTCCTGTGTCTCCTGAGTCCCAACTGTGCTGGCATTCCTGAATCGTGTTTCTTTTGATTCTTGATTCAGCTTCTATTTTGCTGAATAAAATGTCTGTCTTGTTCTGACATTTCAAAGCTTGCTTTGCTAATTTATCTGCTGTTTCATTTGACCTTTGACCCTCTGTGTGCCGCCACCCACATGAATGAAACAACAATACTCAATGTTTAAGTCTGAACAGTGTTTTGTGTATTTCATTGATTAAATCCTGCCTGCTGTGAGATGTGAATGATTGACAATAATGCTGAACTGGAATCTGAACAGATGATGACCTTCCTGATCTGAACCTCCTCCACCCGCTGCAGTGCTGTTAAAATGGCCGACGTCTCCACTGTATAAACAGACAGATGGTCTGATGTTCTCCTTTTGACCTCATATTGCAAGGTTGCTATGGTGACCGCAAAACCGGTTCCCCCTGTGTTAGGATCTTTAGATCCATCTGTGTGTGCCGGGGTAAATGATTGATATGTTGTCTGTAGTCTGTCCTCCACCACTCCTGCAATATTACCAATATCTTTAAGTACTTGGGTTGTGTCCAAACAATAATGATCAGCTGACACTGAGGGAAATAGCCAAGGTGGTGTTGCTGATAGCGGTACTGTAGAAGGGAATGTTATCTGATCTAATGTCATCTCTCTTGCATATTTTCCACTGCTCCATGCAAAGCAGTCCTGTTTGGCCCTTTCACTCTCCCAACATGGCAGAACCACCTTTGTGTTGGACACTCGTCTCCAGAATGTCTTTGAAGACTGGTCCAGTAGTTCAAAGTTAAGAGCTTGTCTCAAATGCAGCGGCGTCTCACCCTCCTTCCCCTGAAGACACAGGACTTGTTCTAAAAGCACCACAACAGAGTCTCAGAGTTTGGGATTCACCACCTCCAGCTTCTTTAATGAAGTTTTTGCAGCTGATCCAAATATATAATAATATAATATATATAATAATCGAGAACTGATCTCATCAGAGCAACTGGCTCCCCATTCTGACCCTGTTAGACACCTCGTCACATTTAAAATATTCTTACATTTCATAACTATCCTCTGAATCTGCTCATTCCATGTTAACTTCTCATCGAACCACACACCTAGAAACCTGCAAACTTCCACTTGTTCAATCTTTTGTCCGTACATCTTTATCTGAGCATCAACTCCTCTCTTTCTAGTAAACCACATTGTTTTAGTTTTTCCCACAGAAAACTTGAATCCATGAATAAGACCATCTTTCTACTTCATTCACAGCCTCTTGTACTTTCCCTTTAATATAGTTTATGTTCTTCCCCCTCTTCCACAGCTACTGCACTGCTTCTTCTTCTGGGATTTAACTGGCGGTGTAAATCCCTTTGTTGCAATGTCGCCATCTCGTGGTTGAACACAGATTCGTCTCGTCCAAACAACACATGATGGGATGTGATCATGGTGAAGATGATGATCTTCTGGAGATTCCCACCAAAGGAAACATTCGCATTAAGTTAACGTTACGAAACACATCTCTATGTTTTCACTCTTTAGATGAATGTGCTCTTTTGTGAAAATAAATCTGTAGCCTGGGATATTTTTGAACGTTTTGCATAGATAAGGAGAAAGAAAGTTGAAAGGTTTTTTTCATCCCAAGTTGTATTTATTTATTTTTGTGTATATAGTTTGTGTGTGTGTGAGTGTGTGTGTATTTATTCATTAGTCTTACTTTTCTAAAAAGTTATTTGTATCTATCTTATTTATTGTATACGTATTTGTAATTTTTTCTTATTATGTGCACCTTTCTATCTATCTATCTATCTATCTATCTATCTATCTATCTATCTATCTATCTATCTATCTATCTATCTATCTATTAGATTGATTAGATGGTCGTAGAAAGTTGTTAGATACTGGAGAGGATTAAAGTGTGCAACCGTTACTTTAACGACTTGGATTCATTTTACATAATTAGTAGCTGCAAGACTTTACCTAAATCCATTGCTTTCAGATTGCTTAGCCTTAAACAATGCAACTTTCCCATTCACATTTTAGCAGGAATGGGAGTAAACAATAAATGTTTTCGTACCACATTATTTAAAGGGTACACATCATTCAAATCCCAGTGGGTTCGTCTGGGATTTGAACCCGGGACCTCTCGCACCCAAAGCGAGAGCATACTCCTAGACCAACGAGCCACATAAGCATGATTTTTAGGAGACTGTAAGCATGACACATTTTCCAGTTTCTCCCCAACTCATGTTACCCATTGTACCTTGTGTCTCATAGCACATTCTTATCACGGCTTAGTTTCACATTCTTCATCCCATCAGCACATTGAGTGACACAAATAGACTTTAGTACCTCTCGATTGCACATCTTGAGCTTCTTTTACCAGCTCTGTTGCAGCATCAGCAGATTTCAGGCTTATGTGGCCATCACCGAGATAAAAATGTTTTCTGATAAAGCTAACTGCAAAGGGATATTCTTCCTCATTTTGGCTGGTGAGATGCTTCATGCCACAATTGGTTGAGCCTGGAGATGATGTAGCTCCAAGCAGGTGAACCTTCATACGATACTCCCTTGGTTCTGAGTCTTTATCTCCATTTTCCCACCACAGAAACTTGTAACAATGGGCCCTTTAGGCAGATGGTCATTGAAAGCAGTGCCTTCAAACTTCACAGATCAATCAAAAACTCCCCTGATCTTCTGGTTTCCTGGAGTGATAAACCCCATGATGTGGAATATACGATGCATACCCTGACTCTCGTCTGCTCTCTACGCATTCCCATCTTTAAAAACGCCTTTCATAGATTACACATAATCATTCTTGAATTTACGATCTTTGTCCAGTGTCTTTCTTAGATGCCTCAGCAAGACTAAAGCCAGTCTTTTATGTTTGGGAGGTGAGGATGTGCTTCGAAGGGAAGGCACATTTCAAGGTGGCCTCACTTGGTCTGTTTGATTCGACCCTTTAAGACTTGCAGGAACTGAATATCTTCATGAGAAAGACAATTTTATCTCGGTTTGGTGTCCGTAAAATTGGACTCGAGCACTCTATTTATTATCTTATTGCTTCTGTATGCTGCTGTAGCAAAAAAAATTCCCCTCGGGGATTAATAAAGTAACTACCTAACCTAACTTAACCTAACCTAACCTAACCTCATACCAGCTGCTGGTATGCAGGTGGAAGCTCTCTGACAGATATGCGATGCCACAGACCGGTTACCTCCTCGAGTATGCTCACTGTGATATGCTTCCTATATGCTCTAACCTAGGTCTGTCTCAATGGCAAAATAATCCCATAATCACCTCCAGTGAAGACCTTTCTTGGTGCAAGTGCTCTGGAGCAGTCATAACCAATCAGAAGTCCTATCCTATGGTCCATTAGTGAAGGCAGTTGGTGAGGTATGGCTTGCCAGATGTTTCTACTTATGGGTTGTTTTGCAAGTGGGAATGTGTGCACGTTCTAGTGGAATGAAATCCCTCGCACAGGCAGAAGGCAGGTTTATAAGGGGAACTTTGACTCTTCACGTCCTTTCCCATTATAGTGGAAAGTTTCAATTTTACTGACTGAGGTACTGCCTGCAGCTTTTCAAACTTTTCCTGGTCAACAAATGTGTGACTACTTTGAGTATCCAATAACCCAGATCCATACTGGAACAATCGTTGATGTGCTCCCACCTCCATTCACACAGCATAACAGTGACGATGTGTTACTTCAACTTGCATGACACTTTGCGAGGAAGGCTTGTCTGTTTAGGTACAGTATTCATAAGTGTTTAGAACTTCACAATAACACAGTCAGAGGAATCTGACAAATCATCCTGTCACGAAGGCAGGTTTGTCAGTTGGAGGTCAAAAAAAGAGGAGAATTTTCAAGAATGGGAAACCCAATGACCTGAAGAAAACAATGGCAGATCGGCAAATCTGTGCTGTGAATGGACCAGAGTGGGGAGACTCTGATTTAATAGAAAGTGATAACAGCATGGAGATTAACTGAGGTAGTGCGAGAAGGAGGAAGAAAAGAAGTAACAATTTTGCTGCAACTATCACGAATCAGGAGTAAATCGGGAGTAGTGGAGATTCTGGGGGAGGAATTGTGAAAAATTGAATCCTGTTGGCTGTGTGTAGAAATGCAAACAGAGAGACAGGATTAAAGAAATAGGGCGGTTTAAAGTTTTGAGCACAAGCCATATCCAAAAAGGAAGTAAGTGGAGTAAGGGAATGATTTGAGGGGTGCAAGTTGGAGTCACAATGGGGGAAATTAAGGCTAACCTAACTTTGAAAGGGGCCCGACAGTCACACAAAACTCAAGAGGGAATGAGGAGAGGCAGTGATTATGTTGTACTGTATTTTGAGGAGTAAGACCTGCCAAAGAAAGTATCTTTAGGCTACCTGAGTTATACTGTCAGAGAATATGTTACAAAGCTAATGAGGTGTTACAACAGCCAAAGGTTCGGAAATACAGCTAATGAGTACGATCAGTGTAGGCACAGCCTGCCAAAGTGTCGTAACTACGGTTGTGATCAGTGTGGCTTACTATGGTCGTGAGGTATTGAGGGGATAAATAAATAAAATCACCTTCCCAGAGGCAGTAAAGAGAGTGAGCCCGAGTGGAGGAATGATGGTAGAATCAGGGCAGCAAAAAAAACAAAAAAACACAGCGGTATCAGACCAGACAAATGATGGTAAAATAATGGTTAACTTACTCACTTATTCACTTTCATAGCAGGGGTCGTAAATGCTACAATGGAGGTCAAATCCAAAATAGAGAGAATACAGATCATTGTAAAAGCAGCAGTCCATCGCTTAGATATCAGCAGACTAACATGGGATGAAGTAATAAATGATCTCAGTGTTCAGGCACTTTAAGTTTTTAATACACGATGCTCCACCTACAACAATGGACTGCTGGGAGTTTGTTGGCTATTGGACAAGAATTCAAACAATATATTGATGATTTACCCAGTAAACCAGATGTCATATATATAAAGGAAACATGTATAAGACCAAATTTGGAATTCAGACTGGCTGGATATGCTTGTGTCAGGTGTGATAGAGGCGGTGGTACAGGCAGAAGATGTGCTACATTTATTAAAGATATTTCATTTAAAAAGGTAAGGCTAGGAAATGAACAAGAATAGTAACTGTGGAGATTTAGACAAATGAAGGTGAGTTTATAATTATGAATTTGTATAATCCTTGAAAAAGATCAGAGTCGAATATATTAGCAGTAATTTAAGGGCTAGGTGGTTGGTATGTGGTGAATTTAATGCATATGGCACATTATGGGGTGGAGTAAGAACAGATGCAAATAGTGAGGTAAATGAGGAGCTACGACACATTCACACACATATTCACACACTTCTACACACCAATGGCATGCCATTGAGAGCAACTTGGGGTTCAGTGTCTTGCCTAAGGACACTTAGGATTGTGGACAGGAGAAGCCGGGAATTCAACCGCCAACCTTCCCATTAGTGGGCAGCCCGCTCTCCCATCTCCCACAGCCACCCCGGATCCTGGTCCCTCAGGGAAAAAACATGGGACACTGAGCATTCTCCTTCGAGGTGAACAGATCCGCACTGGGGCGACCATAGCGTGCTCAGATCTGATTGGTCACCACTGTTCTGTACCACTAGACCATGAGTGGCTCTCAGTGACAAGAGATGCATACTGCTTCACAGAGTCAGTCTGTGAGCTAGTATGTGCAAGTCAGGGGACGGCAGTCCGCCTTATTGGTTGATGTACGCCACCACAGTCGTGTTGTCTGATCTCACCAGCACATGACAGCCCTTAATGAAGGGAAGAAAGTGCCTCAGTGCCAGGGATACTGCCAGAAGCTCCAGGGCACTTATGTGGCTGAAACAGTCCTGCCCTCAAGGGTCCCTTCTGGTGGGACTTTGCAACCAGAAGCCAGTCATATATATACGTGGCTATGCGTATGCCCTGCTTCCTGAGAGATGCAATAGCTGCCTCCGTGCACTTGACAAACACACGAGGGCTTAAATTGAGCCTGAACGGCAGCACCACATACTAGTAGAGTGTGCCCTTGAAGGCAAACCTCAGGAACTTCCTATGAGGAGCATTGTAGCAAGGTTGGTGCTACCGGGGTCTCTCCTGGACACAGATGACACGCTCAGTCGTACGTTCGGGTGTAAAATGCCTTTATTTGCCCTGCCCCTACACCAATGTCTTCATGCAACCACTTCTCCTCTTCCTCCTTCTCCCTGCTCCCTTTATAGGGGAGAGCTCATCAGTCCACATCGAGCTCAGCTGTGCTCATTACACCTTCCCAGCACCGTTCCCTGAACCACTCCTCCCACTCTCTACCCCCTGCAGTTGAGCTAACCACACCCCACCACCACATACCCCCACCGCCCGACATAGGCCGGGGAGCCATCCGGCCTAACCTACTCCCCCTCCCCCCTTGAGAGCGGGAGAGGAAGTCGGCCACAGTCATCTGCGCCCCCGGCCTATGGACCACCTTGAAGTTAAAAGGCTGTAACACCAGATACCACCGAGTGATCCGAGCTTTGGTATCCTTCATGCGGTGGAGCCACTGGAGCGGAGCGTGGTCCGAGCAGAGGGTGAATGAGCGTCCCAGCAGGTAGTACCGCAGGGAGTCGACCGCCCACCGGATGGCCAAGCACTCTTTCTCCACTGTGCTGTACCTGGCCTCCCTCTCCGATAACGTCCGGCTGATGTACACAACAGGGCGGCCCACCCCCCGCACCTCCTGGGACAAAACAGCCCCCAGCCCTCTGTTAGACACATCAGTCTGCAGAGTAAAGGGGAGAAAGAAGTTACGGGTGTGGAGAAGTGGTTCCCCACAGAGAGCCTGTTTTACCTTCTCAACCGCCCGCTGGCACTGCTCCGTCCACTGGACCGGATCTGAGGCACCTTTCCGGGTCAGGTCGGTCAAGGGGCTGGTCAGTTCCGCAAAGCTCGGGATAAACCATCTGTAATACCCCGCCAGCCCCAAAAACCGCGTCACCTCTTTTTTTGTCTTGGGCTGCCTCTGCCTCTCTCCATGCTTTTAAAGAGGTTGAGGTGGTAGAGCTGTGTAGCTCCGCCCCTGTCAGAACACACCACCTCATAGTCGACGTCCCCTACTCGCCGTGTGACCACAAAGGGCCCTTGCCACTTGGCGAGGAGTTTTGAGCTGAAAGAAGGAAGCAACACAAGTACCTTTTCTCCCGGTGTGAATTGCCTCAGCTTGGCCACTCTGTTGTAGAGCCGTTGTTGACGTTCCTGGGCCGGGAGAAAATTCTCACGTGACATCTGACCCAGTGTGTGGAGTTTTGCTCGCAGGTCCATGATGTATTGAATTTCACTTTTGCTGGAGCTCGGACCTTCCTCCCAGTTTTCCTTAAGCAGGTCGAGCACTCCTCGTGGTTTCCTGCCAAACAGCAGTTCAAAGGGAGAAAATCCCATAGAGGTCTGGGGGACCTTCCGCACTGCAAACAACAGAGGATCAAGCCATTTATCCCAATTATGTCCATCGTCGTGTATAAATTTACGAATCATGGACTTTAAAGTCTTATTCAGATGCTCCACAAGCCCGTCAGTCTGTGGGTGATAAACACTGGTCCAAATAGACTTAATGCCCAGTAATCCATAAAGTTCTCTCAGTGTTCGTGACATGAACTAGGTGCCCTGGTCAGTCAGAATCTCTTTCGGGATTCCGACTTGGGAGATGACCTGAAACAGAACCTGCGCAACACTCTTTGCCAAAATGCTGCACTGCCTCAGGATATCGTGTTGCGTAATCCACCAGAACTAACACAAAGCGATATCCACGTGCGCTCCGGTGAAATGGCCCGATGAGGTCCATGCCAATACGTTCGAATGGGACCTCCATCAAGGGTAGAGGATGCAAAGGCGCCCTCGGAATGGCCGGCTGGTTTACCAGCTGACACTCCAGCTGATCCCCCCGGATGCCCGGCCAGTAAAACCAGGCCATTATCCGGTCCAGAGTTTTATCATATCCCATGTGGCCAGCCATCGGGTTATAGCGAGCCACATGGAAAATCATTTCCCGACGGCTTTTCGGCACCAACAACTGGGTGTTTTCTTGACCTGTTTGAGTGTCACGACTCGCTCTATACAGTCTGTCCCTAATCAATGAAAAGTGTGGATGTGACTGTGCTGCGTCAGGGCGCACCAACTGACCATCAATTCTTATCACTTGGTCAAAGGCGAAGCGTAGAGTATCGTCCCGAGACTGCTCAAGTGGAAAATCCTCCATGGAGTGTAATTCGGGAACCGGTGGAGTCTCCACAGGAGTCTCCGCTGGTTCCCCCTCCCTCTCTACAGCGTCGGACAACCTTGCGTCACCGCTGAGCACAGCACACATCCCGCATGTCCCTGCCGGTCGTGAACGCACCCTCGTACACTGCCCCATTAATTTATGAAACCCAGGCCAATCTGTCCCCAAGATTAGGGGGTGCGTAAGGCGGGAGCTAACCGCAGCCTTCACTTTATGTTTTTTTCCCCCATATCTAATTTCTACAGCCACCACTGGATAATCGTGAACATTCCTATGCACACACTTAATTCTCACCCACGATGCCTCCACCAATGCCCCGGGCCGAACCAGGCTCTGGTGGATCAGCGACTGCATACAGCCCGAATCCACCATTGCCTGATGTGTAACCCCCTGGATCCTTACCAGAACGCGATACGTCGCTCCTGGACCAGGGGAGGATGTTGGAGGGCCGGCAACCCGAACCGTCTGTCCAGCTTCCATTAACGGACATTCCCTCTGGCAGTATCTGGGCTGCCCACACCTCCAACACTCCTGCCCCAGCGGTTGAGGAACCCCCTGCAGGTTGGGAAGGGTGCCGGGGCCGGCCGGACCCGTGGGATCAATGAACCTGGGGGTTGTTAGTGCCCGCGGAGCTGGCAGGGCCCGAGCCACCCCCGGTTGCTGGATCCTCGTCCACGGCGCAGGAATCGGTCGGGCTGCATCTGGCGGCCGACTGCCATCCCCCTGCCCGCTGTGATGAACCGCGAGGTGGTCCTCGGCAAGGGTGACGGCGGCCTCTAGCATCGCTGGACGGTGGCAGCGGACCCATGCCGCTGTCCTGGCCGGCAGTCCCTCCGTGAACTGCTCCCCCACGATCTTGTCCACCATCACCGGCGCTCCTCCGGCGCTCTCCGGCTGCAGCCATCTGGTCGCCGAGTCCCTCAGTCGCTGAGCGAAGGCGAATGGCCGGTCCCCGGGCCCCAGCCTAGCCTCCCGGAAGCTCCTCCTGTGGTCCTCTGGGGACAGGCCCAGCCGGTCCAGAATGACCCTTTTCACATCCGTGTACCGTCGTCTGGACCCGGGAGGCAGCCCCAGAGCCACTGTCTGCGCCTCCCCTGTAAGGAGACACATGCCTCCGCCATCGACTCGAACATGTCCATAAAGGCCTGTACGTCATCCGCCGGCGTCATCTTGTGCATGGCCACACCGGTGAAGGACGCCGGTCCTGGCGCTGACCGGGCCGCTAGCTGTTCCCAGGCGCGGGTCCGTCGCTCGGCTTGGGCCTGCAACACGCCCAGGAGCTGGCGGTTCGCCTCCGCCTGATTGCACTGCATCGCCGCGATCCCGCCCAGCATCTGCCCTAACGCGACGATCGGCTGCGTCGGCATTCCGCTCTGCTGTTCATCCTGTGCTCAGGAGGAACAACTCGTATCACCCACCTTGTTAACAGTGACAAGATGTCTTCCTGGAGTATCTGTGCTGACTCTCCTAGTGCATGGGAAATAACACTTCCCTTGGAACAGATCTGTCTATTGTCGCAAGCACCTAATCTGATGCTCCACACATTTACCAGCTGTCACCCTGGAACAGGCTCAGGACCGGCGCTGAGGGATGGAGTTGACCTCAGTGAGGTGTCAGGCCCGCTCCATCCTTCTGGCTCCCTGGGCTGCTGCTGCACGAAAGGATTTCTTCTGCCAGGGTCCCTTATTTTTGCCGTCCTGGGCCAAACCTGGGTTTGCGGGGCTGGGCAGCTGGGGATGGTAAAAGACGTGCCACCATCAGGAGTCACATCCTGAGCGAAGGTCCGGCGAGGAGCAGGAGTGGGTTGTGTCTTCCTTGAAAGACAGAGCTGCAGGACTTCCCCTTCTCTCTTCTTCTCCTGTTTTTGCATGGTTGTAACGACCAAACAACCCGTCTGGTATACACTCTCATCCAGGATATCACGTGCTGTCCGACAGGTCCGAGAGGTTGAGCCGTCGCAACTGTTGTTGGGTGATTGTGGATGCAGACCGGCCAGCGTGCTTGGTGAGGTGGAGGCAGTGGTCAGTGACGACGCATTCCCGTGGTGGCGGTTTTGCGGCTGATGTGGATATAAGTAACAGCAGTATCAGCAGGTATATTTTGCATCTCTCGAAACTTAGAATTTCTATGGCGAAGAAATAAGGATTTCGTGCACGACCAAGGGAAAGATCGGGGTCCAGAGGCCGAGTGGTTAGAGCCATCTGTGGACAGTTAAGCTAATCTTCCTTTTCTTTCTGAGTGAAAGGTGAGAAGAGGTGTTTGAATGATTGACTGTTTTTGTGGACACATGACAGAATTAGAGGTTTTCTGTTATGTTGTGGCAGGAAAGGACCCAAGAGCAGACACAGAGGCGTAGATGATGAGAGTAAACTGGACTTTTTTATTGTTACAAGAGTTGTAGATGGGCTTGTGCAGGTAGGGAAAGACCGGGAGTCTTCCAGGCTGGAGGGGAGTCTGAAGGTGAGGGTTCTCCAGCGAGAGAGAGTTCACCAGGGCAGGCAGACACAGGGCTGCAGGGAAGTCCAAGGCCAGACGAGGGGACAGGTCAGGTAGACTGCAGGTATGCTGACAGGTTGCTGAGGCAGGCAGACAAAAACTCAGGCCAGAGCCAGACGAGGAAAAAGGAGGCTCAAACCTTGCAGCAGCTGTGGCGGCGTGGTACCGGCTGAGAAGACCGAACAAACTGATGACACTGAAGTCCAGAACCAGGGTTGACATACTCCCAGGAGTTGATCAACCTGATTGCCAGCAGCTGTGCAGACCAATCAGGGGCGTGGCCATGGGAGGTGTCTGGAGGCCGGCAGAGGAAAAACACAAAGCACATGGCATACAACAACAAACAGGAATGACAGAACACATGAGGAGAGGAGGTCGGGGAAACAGAGGTTAATACAGGGTCAGACAGGGATCCTGACATTTGTATTTTGAATCAACATGCCATCGTACCTGAGAAAATGGTACATGTGTTGATTATCTGACTTCACTGTCTGTGTTGTAAAATTTCAGGAATTGTGGAACAAAAGAGGTTCTATAATCAGATTTATTGAATTGCTGCATCTCTGAAATATTTTGGGCAACAGGTTTATCACCTCCTGGCACATCCACATGTTTGAGGGGAGGTGAGGAGGTCCCACAGCTTGTTGGTGTATTCAGACACTTCTGTGAAGACGTCCTCCACGGCCACGAGTGTGACTCCACACCGAGTGACACCGATCACGGAGTGGGAGTGTGTAGGGTGTAGTCGTTTTTTGGAACTTTATTTAAATCAAATTCACCATATAAAAAAATTGTTTGGTAGAAACAATACATTATAAACTGAGTTATTATATATATTTTTTAAATACAAATCAGTCGAAACAACAGAGAATAAATACATTAAAAGAACAGCAACAACAACAGTAGTTATATAACAAAAAATAAAGAGGTCAGAGTTCTAATCAGGAAGCAATTTCTGTATTTTGCCAGTTTCATAGCTTGTTCTGAGTGTTCTTGTTTTGAATCTGCATCTGTGGTTGAATTGTTTAGCCATAATGATTGGGCTGTCTTGCAATATAACTCAACATTTATTTCATTAAATATTAATTTGGGTGATTCCGAGTTCATCTATCCAATTTGGAAAATATTCCCCAAAGGGTGGCATATGATGGCAAGCAAAGAACAAAATGTTCAAAAGTTTCAATACGTCTCAAAATGGACTCACATCCACTTTCAGCAGAAGAATTTCAGCCTTCCAGTGCCAAACTCTGAATTTATTAATCTGTATGATGAAGCTCAAACATCGAAGAGGAGGAGGGGATTTTAACTAAATGTGCACACTACTATGTACTACCAAAAATACAAAATAAACTGCAAATACCAAACAAAAAGCTGTGTGTCATCATTGATCTGTTATCACATGTCTGTCCAAAGAGAATCTGATGTGCTTGTGTTCCAAAGGTTAAAGTCAACTAAATGGCCTCCACATGCTGATCATGTAAAAATTGGCTTTGGAAAAAGGTAACTAATATTATGAATGATTCTTCCCCTGATATTATGAGAACCGCTACCGAGTCGGAAGCAGTTCAAAAGGACAAAGAACCTGTATGGGCATTCATTAAAATGTCCAAGTGAACAAAGACCACTCATCCAGTACAGTGAAATCAGGTGCTGGAACCATGCTGAGGAGTTAGCAGAAGTAAATTACACACTTAAAGCTCCCGACAAAATGAATTTATTACCACCACTGATAAAGAAACAAGTGCTGCAAACACCCCTGATGTGGTGGTGTAAATAAATAAACTGCATCAGGAGCTTTGGTTGTGTCAAATGTCGCCTGCTTTGAAATCAACAATAAAATGGCTTAAAGCCACCTTGTGTAAATTGCCCTGAATAATTTGTGTGTAAATGACACAGTGTCCAACTCCGTGGTCCTGGATTACTAAACCAGATCAATAGGTGAGAAGACTTTTACATTTTTACCCTTTTGTTTGTAATTTAATTGCAATTCATTTGTAGTTAACTTGTATTTATTATCAATTAAAATGATATTATTTAAATTTTATGGCTGAGATTGGTTACTTGGTCATGACGCATGCCAACTGCCTGACAAGAGTCAGCTTAATTTTTCATATGGTTCACTGGTTATATTTAATGAAATATGGTTTTAATGTTGTTAAAATAAATAAACTCTTTCTCCAAATGGCGTATTAGAGACGGTGCCTATCATGAATAACAATGAATGTTTAATTTCTGCTGCATCAAATTTGGCAGTTGAGAAATGTTTTCAATACGTTTAATAATTGTTATACAGCTGTTACTCTCTAACTTAGAATTTTGATTAGGTACAAGCAAAAATATATTTTTTTCATTGGATTTCAGCAAGTCTCACTCTGGTCTAGTGAGAGTTGCAGGAAGACTTATTTTTATTTCAACATTCTCCCAAATGTTTCTTCACACGGAGCCCAAGGTTGTTCACTTTGGACTTACAGTTGTGGAGTTCACAGAATTAATTGTAGTTGTTTTTTGTTTTTTTCAACAAGATTAAATAAATGGCCTTTTAAGAATGGTTTTTAATACTTTGTTCAGCAGCGAAAAATGGACCATTTACTCGACTACATTCAGCTGAAAGTCACAGCCAGCTAGTTAGTCTGTAGAATTTACACACAGGCTCATACACATTAACTATATGATCAGTTAGCACACTGTAATGTAATATTATTAATCAAACTGTGCAACATTATATGATAGATAGATAGATAGATAGATAGATAGATAGATAGATAGATAGATAGATAGATAGATAGATAGATAGATAGATAGATAGATAGATAGATAGATAGATAGATAGATAGATAGATAGATAGATAGATAGACAGACAGATAGACAGATAGATAGATAGATAGATAGATAGATAGATAGATAGATAGATAGATAGACAGACAGACAGACAGACAGACAGACAGACAGATAGATAGATAATAGATAGATAGATAGATAGATAGATAGATAGATAGATAGTTACTTTATTAATCCACAATGGGAGAAATTTTTCGCTACAGCAGCATTTATAGATACAGGAAAGCAATAAAATAACAGTAAAAAATATTAAATATAAAAATGAACAGTATATACAATAAAATAGAACAAAATAAAATAGAATAAATAACTTAAAAATAGCTAAACAATACTGCAAAGTTTTTTGTTTATTTATATATATATTAAACAACCAAGAAAAACAGACAACAGTGTTATTGTTGTGTGATGGATTTTGACAGAGGTGAGTTATTGTACAGTCTTATTGCAGTGGACAGGAATGATCTCCTGTATCTGGAATGATCTCCTGTATCAGGAATGATCTCCTGTATCAGGAATGATCTCCTGTATCAATGATCTCCTGTATCTGGAATGAACAATGTATCAGGAATGATATCCTGTATCTGGAATGATCTCCTGTATCAGGAATGATCTCCTGTATCAATGATCTCCTGTATCTGGAATGATCTCCTGCATCAGGAATGATCTCCTGTATCAGGAATGATCTCCTGTATCAGGAATGATATCCTGTATCAATGATATCCTGTATCTGGAATGATATCCTGTATCAGGAATGATCTCCTGTATCTGGAATGATCTCCTGTATCAGGAATGATCTCCTGTATCTGGAATGATCTCCTGTATCAGGAATGATCTCCTGTATCAGGAATGATATCCTGTATCAAGAATGATATCCTGTATCTGGAATGATCTCATGTATCAGGAATGATCTCCTGTATCAGGAATGATCTCCTGTATCTGGAATGATCTCCTGTATCAGGAATGATATCCTGTATCTGGAATGATCTCCTGTATCAGGAATGATCTCCTGTATCAGGAATGATCTCCTGTATCAAGAATAATATCCTGTATCAGGAATGATCTTCTATATCAGGAATGATCTTCTGTATC